>NC_056741.1:300411415-300534260 GCF_019279795.1 Protopterus annectens | reverse complement strand
AAGAAAATACTATAAGATTTGGCAATGACTATTCTACATTAGTGACGTCCAAGAGAAAAGCATTTGTGACACTTGTTAAAAGTTTAAAGAAAAATAATATTAAAGCACAAATCTTGCTTCCAGCAAAAATAAGGATTCACTTTCCAGAAGGAAAGAAGATTGTTAACACCTTGGAAGATACAATGGACGTTATACAGAAAAATAAAATCCTAGAAAAAAAAAAAAAAAAGCAGAAGAAATTTACTGGAATCTATAAATTTCTATGAAGAGATGGTTGGTTAAAAAAAGACAAAACAGTTAAAACTGAAGGACAAACAAAAATTAATGTATTTCATGGTTATGAATGATTAATTTAAATATGTGCTTAAATACTTATAAACAGGTGCTGCATATCACTTTTTACAAGGCAAATTATTTATTTCTTACTTCTAATGGTTACTAGTTCCCTTTTTAAATTGTTAAAGTTTGATTCTTTTAGCTATATATGAAATTAAAGTCATTTATTTTCACTTGGAGTTTAAAAGGTTAAACTATTCATTGTATTAAAAGTTAATTATTATTATGATGAAACTTAGGTGGCGTACTTTCTGATATCTTGGCACAGTAGAATAATGTACTATTAAATATAATACCAGATGCAACAAATGACATTAAAGACGCATATTTAGTTACATTCTGAATTCTTAAAATGGTCTAGTAGTGTGCTACTGATAGTACACATGACATGCAATAGCACCCAGAAAAGGCATGTTATATTGTAAATGGAGTATACAATGTATAGATTTTTACATATATAAAAGTTACTATTGGAATGATATCAAATAATTAGAGTAACAGTCACGCTTTTACAAGTTAAACCTGGATCACACATAACTGTCATTCTTTTTAATGCAAGTTTATATGCTATACCTCCTTTAAAAATGACAGTCTGCTTTATATCAAATATCTCATAAAAATAGTGCTTGTTGAGTCATTAAATTTATTTCTTTAAATACAATAGCTTTTTAGTGGTTAAGATAATTTGAATTTTCTTTTAGTGGTTTAGAAGGATTTGTGAGATTGATGTGTGGAGTGGAGGTGGTTTGAATTCACTCGTTAATGTTTTTGTGTGAATTGTAGCTGATAAACTGTTCATTTGCAATATGAGGACCAGCTTGAACCAGCTTAAGTAGAGTCATGAGCACTTTTGTGATGCTGTGAGAGTTTTAAAATTCTACTAACTGTCCAGGTTACTTCTTTCTGTCTAAAAGTAAATAATCATAATATTTTGAATCATATGGTAATATCCAAAAATACTTCTCAAGACCAACCACGACAGCAAGCAGAAGTAAAAAACACAGTTTTATTTAAGAGGTGAGCAGTTTCATGTCCAACTGAGCACTTCTTCAGACCAACATAAAACAATTAAAAACCAACAGCTCTTGTATAGTCAATGCATCAAATGAAATCAGTCACATGTTTAATTACCACTGATGCTGTTTGAATAAGTAATGAACTTTGAGAATTGGTTTTAAAGGTACATAACCACTTGATCCTGGATGTACATCTGCTTGAAACCTAACAATCCATCCAGTCTCATGCTGTTCCGTAATATTCTTAATGTCTCCTAAATGTTCCCCAAAATTTAAATACTCTAATAGTATAAACTTAAACTTATGTAGATCACCTTCCTCATATACGTGTTTCGCTAGGGCATTCCTATTATCTCTGTTTCTTATAGCCAATAGATGTTCTCTGACTATCCTTTAGCATCCTGTTGGTTTTGCCTATGTAAAAACATGTACATGCTGAACAGCAAGCTATATAAACCACATTTACAGTGGAACAATCAGCATTAACCTTAAACTTAAACACTTGGTGGTGGGATGTACAAATCTCCTATTGCTGTCTATATGCTGACAAAAATTACATCCACCATAAGGTATTGTTCCTCCCTGTATTTGTCTTCTCACACCTCATTTTCTACCATAGCATAACAATCTCTTTAGAGATTGTTTGTTCTTAAAGACAAAATGTGGATGCTGTCCTACAATGTTACAAATCTTCGTATCTGATAATAGGCCTGGCCAATTATTTTTAATTATATTGTAAACAATGTCAGTATTGTTGGTATAATGCATCAGAAAGTTGAGTCTATCAATATTACTATTATTGATGGTCTGCTCATAGTTACCAGTAATAACATTGTCTGAAAAATAAGATCGAGCTGAACTTCTCCTTAAAACTCTCTCTTCTCTGACCATGCCTTTCACTTCTTTCGTCCCGTAGCCCCTGTCTTTAAACTGTTGTGCAAGGGTAGCTAGGTTAGAAACAAAAGTGCTTTCCTTTCTGTTTAACCTCGACATCCTCATACCCTGGCCTTTCAATGCATTCCTAAACACCCTGGATGGGTGCATACTATCTCTTCTCAATGTTGTATTTGTATAGCAGGGTTTCCTCTAAAGTCTGGTGGCTATCTTATTATCTTTCATCTTAAAGACTTCTACATCTAAATAATCCATAACCAACTTGGAACATTTAAAGGTAAATTTTAAGAAAGAGGTTGTACTATGTAAATACTCAATAAATTCTTAAATAGCCTCTTCATGTCCCATCCATAACAGAAAAAGGTCATCCATGAATCTTTTAAAAAATATGTGTTCAGTAAATCTGTTACCTTTTAGAACATATGTCTCTTCCCAATGTGACATAATTAAATTTGCATATGCTGATATGTCAATGAATACAAGTTACATAAGCAAAAAACAGTGAATTACATTCTAAACCACTTGTCAGTTATTACATAGTTCTGGATGCTTGCTACTGATAGTATACTTGACATGCAATAGCACCCAGGAAAGTTATAAACGAAGCATAAAAAATATAGTTTTTTACATATATAAAAGTTATTATTGGAATGTTATCAAATAATCAGAGTAACAGTCACACTTTTACAAGTTAAACCTGAATAACACATAACTGTCATTCTTTTAATGCAAGTTTGTATGCTATGCCTCCTTTAAAAATGACAGTCTGCTTTGTATAAAACATGCCATGCAAATAGTGCTTACTGAATCATTAAACTTTATTTGTTTAAATACGATAGCTTTTTAGTGGTAAACATACTTTGAAATGTTTTTATTTTTTTTTTTAATAGCTTGGAAGTGTTTGTGGGATTGATGTATAAATTAGAGGTGGCTGGGATTCACTTGTGAATATTTTTGTGTGAATTGTAGTTGATAAACTGTTCATTTGCAAGTCCTTGTCATGAGAAGCAGCTTGAAGCAGTTTAATTAGAATCTTGAGCACTTTTGTGATGCTGCATGAGCTCTAAAATTCTAGGATCTCTCCCGGTTACTTCTTCCTGTCTAAAAGTAAATAATCAGAATATTCTGAATCTATGCTAAGATGTCACTGAATACAAGTTATATAATAAGCAAAATACAGTGAATAGCATTCTAAACCACTGTCAGTTATTAAATATTTCTGAATGCTTGCAGTATACCAAAAGGATAGTTTGTACACTAACTTATAGAATGACACTTCTGATAAAAAAAAATAGGATTGTGTTTCTCTTTTATTGTCTCTTTTTAATGATAAAAAACGTAATATCTTAGAACAGTTTATTATGGAAAGTTTGAATCTTAAAAGGGAAGATTTTTTCAGATGTTTGTTCAGATACTATTAGGGATAACATTTAAGGAAAAATAGGGCTGATTCTAGCAGTACTACTAGATTAAAGAGTATCAAATATATAAGGGTAAATATAAATGTTTTATTATATGACACTCTATACTAGGATTATAGCTAAAATATAAAACATAGGAACATATTAATAGTACAAGACATAGTATACAAGTAGAAATAGAAAGAGATCAAAATACATATATATATATATATATATATATATATCTACATAGTTAAAGAATACAGATATGTCTACAATGGTGGGAGGTTAATATAGTGGTTAAGGTGTTTACCTTATATGCACAAGGTGCAGGGTTTCATTCTCACATGGGGTATTTAGCTGGGCTTGGAATCGCCACAAGGGCAGTTACCTTGGTACTAGTTTATGAACTTATGATCTTATGTACAACCTTACACATAGTAAATAAAATAGAAAAAATATAAAATCATCTGCCCTATAAATTAATAAGTATGAATAACAAATGACTTCCTCCCTATAGTAGACCAGGGAGATAATGTAAGGTACAGGGAAAGATGATTGTAGAAGTATTCAGTTTGGTCAACTTATAATAAAGATTCTGATCACCTGTTTAAGTTTTTTTATTCATAATAACTCAATGATGGGCTTTTTCAAGATGATGCATGCTAAAATAATAAAATAAAATAATAGACACATTAATATGAATCAGAAGCTTGAGCTAAGCTTTGTTAGTCTAATAGAGAGTTTAAGAGGTAGTTTGTTCATCTTTTCAATGAGCTAGGAATACGTTATTCCATGGTAGAATATTTTATGGTTATATCATTAGGTAATTTTTATTTGTTTCAAAAGTTTTGTCCATAGCTGAAGATTTCATATTGTTATATATAAAGTATATAATAAGTTCTGTACATAAATGCAATGTTATCATACTTGTATTTTTATTTTCTCTTTTATATAAATGTCTGATTTTAAATGCATATCTATTAATATTAATGGACTGAATAATCCAGTAAAGAGGTGGAGTTTGTTCAAATACATGGAGTTACATAAAGCTCAAACAATATTTCTACGGGAAACACATTTACTTAATAAAGATATAAATAAACTTTCATTAATGAATTATTTGGTTTTAGCAGGTTCTGGCTTTCAAGCTAACAGAAGAAGCACCCTCATTTTATGGAAGAACTCCTCAGTACTGCCTAAAGTAAAAGATGCTTATGTTGATAAAACAGGTATGTTAAGCATTGTTATAATTGAGTGGAACAGAAAACTATTTACATTGGTGAACTCTTATTGGATTCCAGTGGTTGGAGCGAAAGATGCAAAAAAATACGTAGATACTATAGCCTATTACTTGAAAGGTTAAGTCATAATGGCTGGAAATTTTAATTATATTTTATCAGACAATTATTCCACTGCAGATAGAAAGGTGAGAATCACATCTTCAGCCAAACACTTAACACATTTTGTAAATCTAATGAATTTAAAGGATATATATGAGCTAAAGAAAACAAATTCACTTTAATTTACCTATTATTCATATAGATATGGAACACAAATATTGATAAAATGTTTGTCTCAAACAATTTGGTATCACATATCAGAGAAGTTACAACACTTTCATGTCCATTATTGGACCATAATGCTATAATCTTAAATAATATTTTAAAAACTGACAATCTAATACATCATAGGAGATTACCAGCATACATTATTAAAAATAAAAGGATTCAATGATTGGTATGTTAAAGAGATCAAAAATTTCCTAGAAATAAATATGAATGGTGAAGTAACTGACATTGTCCTGTGGGATTCACAAAAGGCTTACTTAAATGCAAAAGTAATAAGCTGGAATATTAGTAAAACAAGAAAATGGGACAAAGAATTGAATACACAACAGGCCAAAATAGACACACCAAAGTTACATCTAAATCCAAATGACATTATCAGTCAGTCTGAACTTATAAACTTAAAAACAAAATTTGTTGAAATTCTAAATCATAACGTTTTAAAAACCTGGAAAAAACTTAAACTTCAGGCATATTCAGTAAACCCTTTAAGCTTGGATACACCTGCTCTTAGATCAAAGAAAATGAATAAAATAAATCATGTCAAAGAAATTATAACACTTATGAATAATAGAAAAGAAAGTAGAACAGATATTAAAGGTATTATTGAGGGCTTTAAAATATTTTATGAAAATATAAATAATAATAAATACAAATAACATAGACAATGATTATATAGTTTCTAAAGGAAAATCCCAATAATAAATTAAGTGAACAATTAAAAAAAGTTAGACCATTCACTTTAACAGAAATAAAAGATCAAATAAAAAGTTAAAAATAGTAAGGCACCAGGCTTAGATGGTCTTATAAAAGAACTATATAAAATACTACCAGATGATGCAGTTAAATATTAGATAAGTTTATGGAGAAATAAAAACAACCACTGAAGTCCTTCCATCATGGAAATATTCCCTTATATCACCGATTTTAAAGCAAGATAAGGATCCTACAAAGTGTTCATCATACAATCCCATTTCACTTAAATATGGACTATAAGATGTTCATGTCCATTTTAGCTAATATAATTAATCTACTTGCAGCTAAACCAATTAATGATCAAACTGGGTTGATTTTAAATAGACAAATACAGGATAATATAATAAGAATACATAATTAATAGACTATGTAAATAAAAATAAAAAATATCTTTCTATCATTAGTCTTGATTTAGATAAGGCTTTTGACTCAGTTAATTGGTCATACCTGTTTAAAACACTTAAAATGTATAATTTCTCACCTGAGCTAATTGGATTAATTTCTAAATTATATAATAATTATTCTGCTTATGTTAACATAGTTAAATGTTAAAATAGGTTATTTTCTTTCTAATTCCTTTAAATTTCCCTTTGCTAATAGCATTAGATCCAATAAGAACATTAATAGTAGAACTAAAGATTAAATTATTTGCTGATGATATTTTACTAACAACAGGAAATATAGAAATTCATTAGAACATTTAATTAGTTCTATGAGTCAGTTTGAAGAAATCTCAAAGTTAAGATTCAATAATAATAAAACAAGTCCATTATTAATTAATAAAAAAATTTAAAAATTCATACAAAAATTTTCTAACTTCAATTGGAATAGGAAACAAATGAAATACATTGGAATAACCATTGTATTTAATAGTAAAGAAATAATACAAACTTTCAACAGGTCGTTGATAAAATTTTAAGTTTAGTCACAAATTGGAACAAATTATTCTTAACCATGAAAGAACAATTAATGCTTATTAAGATGGTAATTCTCCCTAAAATATTGTTTGGTTTACAATCTTTAGTACTATCTCCACCAAAAAAATTGCTGAAGAAAATAAATAATATTCTACTTAATTTTTTTGGCATCCTAATAAACTAAGAGTTTCCTTTGACTGGGACAGAAAAGGTTGGGATAATGGTGGAGTTGGATGCCCTGATGTTCAATTGTGTGTTACTTCAACAACTGTAAAATTTATAGCATTCTGGATAAATTCATCTTATGATTCAAAATGGAAACAAATACATCAAAAAATATTATTAGTAAATAATAAACATATCACAACCAGTCATAAACAAATGATATCTAATAGTTTAATCTGGTTATTAAAAGATTTTTGCGTAAATGGTATTACACCCTTTTCTCAAATTCCCTATTTAAATAACATCATTTCCTCTTTCTGAAAGTTCACATAGTCTATCTATTGCATTACAGACTTAATATTTTTCTATGTTTCCATTACATATACAAATGGCTGCTTAGAATCTCATAACTTCAACAAAACACTAGTATTGAAACAGCAAAGTAATTTAATTTATTGGTATCAATTCTTAAATGATACTGACATATATACTGTTGAAAATTTGAGGAGTGGTTAATTTTACAAATATTTAAAGACTTTGTGAACACAGAGGTAAGTAAGACATTTAACCTAAATAATAAATTGTTCCCCAAATTATTGGAATTTTTAATAAATATCAATGATAAAGCAATAAAAAATAAATCAAATTTGTCAAAAATTTACAAAATTCTTAAGTTAGATTTTACACACACACACACACATATATATATATATATATATATATATATATATATATATATATATATATACAATTCCTATTGGAACTACTCTTCAAAAATAATGAAGACTTCTCTGAAGAATATAAGAAATTAATATTAAAATCTACAGATAAAACTATGTCTTCATTATATTGGAAAATTTTCACTTGAAAATTTTACATAGAGCTATTGTCACTCCCAACAAAATTACAATCGTGTATAAATCAAATAGGACTAAATGCTTGAGATGTGATTCTCAAATAATAGTTGACTGAATGCATATGGTTTATGAATGTGAAGTCATTTCCCTTTTTGAAAAGAAATGAATAACTTTACTCTAGCTCTATGGTCAGATAGATGTAAAATTTCTAAATCTTTAGTTTTATTTAATGCTCTGATTCTTGAGATAATTACAACGAAGCATGTGATCCTTCTTTGGTCTATTTTTGCTATAGCTAGAAAAGCTATTACTAAAAATTGGAAAAGTAAAGTCACCTCCTCTAGTGTTGAATTTATTAGTATGGCAAAATTATTTGTAATAGTGAACTGCATACTATAAAAATGAAAACTTCCGATATTACAAATTAATTTAAATATTGACTTAAACTTAAAGACTTGCTTGAAAAATATTAATTGTTGTTGATGTATATCTTTGATGTATTTATGAGCTGTGGACATATGTAAATAGTTATTTGTTTGCTTTATAATTGATTTATTTATTGTTTAAAAAAAAAAGAGTGTGGAAGTGCTGACTAATTTTGTTGTTTGGTTGGGGGGGGGGGCAACTGCTTTCCTTCCTTAAGTCTCAGCAATGCTCCCTTTTTTCTTATTCTAGCTATGTAATAGAGAATTACTACTTCCAGTAATTATTAGAGTTTTAAATGTGTAACTTATAATATAGTAAAATTTTATGCAAATAGTCTTGGCAGTTAGAAGCACTATTTAATGGTAAGATTGCAGAGAGCTGTAGAGAGCAGATCAACTTTTCTGGGATCTGCAAAATGTACATTCGGGTTTCTTTTTTTCTACTTGGATCAAAAGTGTATTAGAAAGCATGCTGTTGGGGAGAAGGCAAAGCATGCTCATACAGTTGCAGGAGTTCTACAAAGTATTTCAATTCTGAAGGGTCTACAAAGTGTTTCTCTTGTTCTGTCTGTTATATTCAAAACGGTACATGTGAGCTTGTTTTTGGGATAATGGTAGCACATAACATACTCAGTACTCCAGCCACATAACAGCAAAATAAGAGAGAAAGTGGTTGTTGTGATGGGTTTGGATCAGCTTGTTTCTGCGCATTAAAGAGCAGCTGTTCAAGATTATCGTAATAACCCTTAATGTACTCCAGGTATACCTTCTGTAATCACACCTTGTTTGGTTGATAGTTTGATGTCTTTCTTCCGTACCTTTGGAATCCTGTAAAATATCACTGTTTTCATTTACAGCAGTATGTTGAAATACCCTGTCCTTTGTCAGTTCTGCATTTATAAGCAAATTCACTCCAGTCAGAAAGAAGACCTTTAATAAAATAGGATGTATTGGCTTACACTTTAGACTCTTTAACATCTATGAATGTGTGTTCTCAAAAACTCTGATTGCTATTTAACTGACTGAACTATGCCATTGCCAAAGATAATGTCTTCTTTTCTTCACAGCAGACCTTTGTCTATTATAATGGAGAGAAAACCGGGTCTATATTATAATCTCAAAGGTTTAAAACTTCGAATCACTAAAGATCGAACTTTAGTGATCGAAGTCTTAAACCATCGAAACCAAAAAAAAAAAACTAAATTAAAAAAAATAAATACATAGTATGTAGGCAGGGGGCAAGACCCCCTGCACTCCCACACCCCCCTACTTAAATATACCAACTCTGAGAATGCACTACATTGAAGTAAATGGAAATCTCCCCCTATGGAGATTTTCCATTTAAACATTCAATGTAGTGCCCTTTCAGTATTCTCGTGTCGACAATATCGTATTCGATATTGTCAGTCGTCGAAATTTTAATATAGACCTGACAAAACCTGCTCTTTGACATATCAGGACTGAAAATGTTAATAGAACTTTACATATTTTGTCAAAATGTGTTGCAAATTGCTGGAATATCAGCCCACTCAAATAACATGTCTTTTGTGTAGGCTGTACAGTAAAACCTATGTTCTGTCCCAGAATTCCAGTCACACGCAAGTTTTTTTTCTTCTTGCTTGACTTGTAATCTGATTTAACCAGATTTTAGTTAACATTGACGATTTCACCTAAGAATTACTAACTTGCTGTTTCACCACCTTGTTTTTCTGTTGTAAGTACAAAATAGTGTCTGTCTGATTGTGAAAGGATATATCTATATTGACACTGCTCATATCCATTCACAACCTGTTAGCACAAGGAATCTCAACAAAGCCAAATTAATACTGGGACAAAAGCCCAAAAATAGGGACAGATTTTAAATATTGCTCCTATAAATTCAGAAAGCTGCTAGAGAAAATGTTTTGTCTTACATTGCATTTTAGGAAGAATATGAAGTCTAAAACACAGATGTTTGACATTATTTAGTGAATTCAATCCTCACTGATTTGCTAGAAAAAATGTGAATGCTATGAGGAACAGACCACCACATGAGGCAAAAATCTGGACAGTTGAGAGGTATGTATCAATTGTGTCTATAACCTTTGACAACTTGCTGTTCATCTTTTGCAGTCCAGCTAATAATGTGTCCAGTGATACCTCCACAGCTACTATAAATTTTATGTCATGGAATGCAGAGCCTCCTTTGTGCCAGCGGCCTTCATATTCAGGGTTACCATGTAGATGAATGATGCTCTCTGAAACCTCATCTATGTACAATTACTGGTCACATTTTCACAAAAATATTAATTTACTCTGTTTTATCAGTTAAACACACTCTCAGCTGTACGTTACGCACACTTTGTAAAGAAATAAAAGCTTTCAAGTAAATGAGAATATGCCTTTCTTCATTGTGTCATAATAGACCTGTCAGTGTCTCCCACATTCATAATGAAAAATAATATTTACTAAGATATTTTTCAGTGCTTGTTGCGCATTTAAAGTCATATTTAGATTTTCAATATTGCAGAATATCCATATTTTCTTTTCTAAATTGTTAAGTATGATGTTACTGACTTTTGTTTTTGGATCAGTTCATTGCCCTGCTCAACAAAGAAACTAACTAAATAAACAGTTAAGCAAGTATGCAATACCAGCAAAAACTTTTGCATTTCTGTTGTCCAAGTGTGAGTGTTTTAGATGCCAGGATGCAATATGTAAGCAGGTATGTTAAGAAAATGAATATGTTTCAGGTCATTAAAGAGCAATACAAGAGACAGATATAATACTTACCAAGAGACAGATATAATACTCACCAGTTTATCAGACAGGAGACATTGCTTATGTTGAAATCTATAGATGTGGATGCTTTTATGTGGGAACAACAGCAATTTCCTTCAAAGGAAGAAATTCAGAGCACAAAAGTGATATCATGCTCACACACTGAATGGTATATCTTTAAATATCTATCAAAGAGAAAATTAGGTAGCAACTTTTTGTTTATTGGTGTGTAAAACTCATTCTTACATAGATAAAACCAGTAAAACAGTCAGGAAAAATCATGTAACCACCTTTACTTTATAAATGAAATAGTTAAGCTAATGAAAAAAAGATACAATTGTTAAACTATTCCACCATCTTCTGGACAGAATGGATAATTACACCATGAAGAAAAGCCTGAAACAGAACAAAACTAGAAGATAATAGTATAGCATGGATGATGAAGTACTAAATGTAAATGTAATTAAATATATTCATGCCATTTATCTTCAAAAAAAATAGTTACTGAAGCAAATGAAAGTCTGTGTATTCACAAACAGAAATGGTTTATTATATTACTGCAATTTGTAATGTGAATGCAAAGAAATATATACACACCATTTATCTTCAAAAATAAAGAAAAAATGGTTACTAAAGTTAAGTGAAAGCCTGTGTATTCACAAATAGAAACAGTTCTCTGTTATGTCATATTATGCCACTGAAATTTGTATAAAAAAGAGTTACTGCAAATATAAAACAATTTTCACAATAAATGTGAAAGTTACTTAAATTCTAGCTGCTGTTCTGATGGATCACGACAAGGCTATAAAATAAGTTGCAATAACAAGTGTTAGTAACTAATTTGTTACACTACTGTTATGCATGAGTGAAAAGAAGCTTGAATAATTTTAGAGATGTACAGAGGAATATTCAAAAGCAAGACTTCTCAACCTTTCTTTTCATTAAAATATGGCATTAGGTGTCAAGCAACCTTGCTGTTCAAAGTGGATAAACTATTCAGCTGGGAAAAGAAATAAAATATGCGAGTTGCAGTAATGAATGCTCAGCTATAAATAAAAGGCATGTGGTATGTTATGTTGCCTAAGCATGTCAAGTCCGATACAGCATGTATGTAATGCAGAACTTTTTCTTAATAGAGATACTATGCTGCAAAGTGATGGTCTGCTGTCCATAGAGCTAATGATGGGCAGGTTAGTGGAAAGTTTTAAAGATTAAGGAACTAAAGATTTTGGAATGAGACTTTTTAGAAAGCCCTGCTATAAAAATAATCTTATACATTTTAAAAATGGGCCTCCAAGACAGATAAAGTGTAATATTATTAAGACTCATGCCATTAGGGTTATTAGGTTAATTACCAGAGAGAAATGGAATTATTTCTTGAAAAATTAAAATAAAAAAGGTGGTATCCACCAAAAGAGATTAAGAGGATAACAGATATAGTCAAAAATTACAGAGTAGTTGGTCTGGCAGTTGGGCTTAAGGTTGTGAGGTGTAGTCTCTTGTGGTACAAGGTTTGATTCCCCCAGTCCTTATTTGTGTACTGTGTGGCCTTGACAAATTAATTTAATTAGACAGTGCTGAAGCAACTGGAAATCTGGGATCTGCTCTTTAGTGTTCCTTTGGACTGTAAGCCTTGTAACTACCTATGAAAATACAGACCAATGTTCTTGGATGAAAATCTAGAGTGAGAGACGTAGAATGAGGACTTTAAAAATAGGGCAGGTCGAGGTAATGTTGCTTCAGGGTCTGATGAAGTGCTTGATGTAGAGCACGAAAGAGCTTACGTTATAATAAAGGATCTCTTATATATTTTTATTATTTCAGCCGTGCTTGGTCTTTGGTGTAGACTTTTTTTTAATTCTGTCTGTTAAAATGTAATAAGAAATAAATTGAAAAATTTGCAGACAAATCCAAAATTGGCCCACACTGTAGGAAGTGACCCTGTATTTATTAATAAAAGGGATACAATAAGAAACATTTATTAGACATTACTATTCATACTGAAAAAGGATTGGTTATTCAGAGACCAAAATGTACTTATAAACATGGTGTGTGTAAGTATTGTAAATGTACACTGACAGTCCATGCTTTTTATATCCTACACAGGGTGCATATATGGAAGTAGGGGTAGACATTCTCATGCCTCCTATTGTGGTTCATGGCACTAACAGGGAATTCGTTTTATGTTGGGAAGACAGCTGAAAAGCCTTTCTGGTCTTTTCTGATCAATGAGAAGGAAGGAGCAAAATAATGCTCTCTATTGTCATTCTTATAAATGCAAGGATTTTAAGCAATTCATGTATTTATTTATGTTTGAGGGTTTGTAAATTTCCAATCGGTTGAAAACGGTTCTGCATTTCATTCTGAGCTTTTAAAAATTTTTGATAAGTGTGGTTTAGACATTGTTAGGGCTCTTATTGTAGAAAATGAAAGAATTAGGACATTTACTGTTGGAGAAAATGGAATCTATTAACTCCGCTATTATGCAAGATCTTCTGTTTAGTGTTGAGTCTGAGAAAGTACATTATTTTAATATATTTAAACAGATTGATTTAGACTGTAAAAACAATATGAGGAGAAAGCAAGGAAAACTGGAAAGGGATATTAAGGAATATCATAATGGTACTGCTTACCCCAAACCAAGGCCCTTCAATTTATACACCTCAGAAGGTTATATAGGAACAAATCGCAAGCCTACAATCAATAGAAAATCAGTGGGTGATGAAAATAACGAAGTTTTTACAGAATCCTACCATCCAGACCCTTTGGATTTTCCACCCCTCCCCCGGAGATCCAACAGAATTCGGAACCAGAAACCTGTCTATTACAATCAACATCATTATTACAGGGGGAATCCCAGATATTAGTCAACACAGATTCCAATTTTGGAATCAAACACTACGGTAATATTTTTGAATACAGTAATTATAAGATTTTTAATTATAGTGCTGAAGTAATTAACCCGGATCATTTTAAATTGTTTTCCAAAGGTTTTAAATATATACCTATTAGAAAAGGTAACATTCCCCAGGCTATAATTGATATGAAGTTGTTTTTACGTAAAAGGAACTTGGCCTTGGTTGTGGCAGATTCACAACCTGTACATGGACAGTCCATTTTGAAGAGAAAAAGTATCTACAACCCACCTCTTCACCCACAGCTTAAAAACTTAGAAATTATCATGGAAAGGGAGATCAGGAAAATTATTAATACACACAAGATAAATTCCAACCTTTCAAAGGATGAGAAATTGGTGCTGAACCAACTTACCAACAACATGTCTTTAAGAATTATGCAACCAGATAAAGGAGAATTTTAGTTTTAATGGACTATATTTTATACAAATCTAAAATGAAAGATATGCTATTAGATGATTCAAAATATTCCAAGGCTTCAATTAACGAGGTAAATATAGCTCAGTCTAAAATTGCTTTGCTTTTAAATGATTTGTTATTGGAAGAATCTAAAGATTTGGATACTTTTAATTTTTTGTACAATAGATACCCCAGGACACCCTCAGTTTTTGGTATTCCGAAGGTCCATAAGGATCCTTCCGATCCACCTTTAAGACTTATAGTTTCCTCAGAGGGGTCTATAACTGCTCCCCTAGCCAAGTATTTAGATGTAAAATTGAAACCCCTCTCAAACCAGGGGATTACCATCTTGAAGGATTCATGGGATTTTTTAAGACATATAAAACCTGAACTTTTCCATTCCAACCTATTGTTTGTTACCTTGGATATAGTTGACCTTTTTGGTTCTATTCCTCATGAAACAGGTCTTTTATGGCTGGAGGAAAGCATGAGAGAGAGTGGTAATTTTGGTTCTAATGATTTCAACACCTGTCTACTGCTTATGGAGGCAGTACTTAAAAACAATTTTATGTTTTTTGAGGGTGAATTTTTTAAACAGGAAAGAGGGGTAGCTATGGGGGCAAAATGTGCCCCTACTTATGCAAACATTGTTTTGTCTTGGTGGGAGAAACTGTTATTTGTTACCAACAGTGAGTTTTCCCATTGTTGGTGTTTATATAGAGCGTTTTCTGGATGATATTGTTATTTTTTGGCAGGATTCTTATGAAAGATTTCTAGAATTTCTCACATACCTCAAAGGAACCACTGATTTTTTGGATTTTACACATTCCTTTAATAATAGTGAACTAGTTTACTTGGATATTTCCTTAACCAAACTTGACCACTCCTTTTCCTCCAAAGTTTACCGGAAAAAAACTTTTTCCAATTCCTATCTCCATTACAACAGTGGTCACCCGTTTTCCAGAAAAGAACTTGGTCAAAGGACAGTTAGGTTAAGAATTAGTCAGGATGACACTCTGAGGAAGAGGATTTTTGTAAAGTGAAGTGAGATTGTCTCTCAGATGTTCAGAGACAGGGACTACCCTGATAATCTTATTCAAGACATTATAGAAGTTAGTGGTCCTGGGTAGGAAAGAGAGATTTGCACCTATTTTAGGGCAGGATGAAACACTGAATCCTCACAACAATGACTTAGTTTTCTAACCATAGTTCTTTTTAAAGGTCATCATCACGAACATGGGATCACAATGTTCAACACCGAAGTATACCCTCACTGGTGAGATCAGATCATAAACTAATCTCGCTGGAGGTCCTCATCCCGCCCCACCTGAAACAAAAAAGACCACAGTGAAAAACTTCTCAAAAGCCGACTTCACACTTCTAAAAACTAGTGTGGTCTCCTTTAAGGCCCCTGAGCCAGTGGTAAACATTACTCAAACCGCTGAATCACTTACAAATGCCTTCTACCAGCACCTACAGGACTGCATGGATCAGGCAATCCCAAACAAAACTAAGACTCTTTGTACCAAAGGCAAGCGTCCAGTCTGGTGGACCCCAGCCATAAACAAGCTCTACAACAAAAGGAGGAAGCTACTACAAGATAGAGCAAAATCCTTGAAAGGTAAGACACCATTGATCATTATAAGTAAAAAACTAAGAGCTCTCATAAAATCATCCAAGGCAAATTTTGAGAGAAAAATCGCCAAGGATTCAAAAGACAATCATAAGGCCTTCTTTAGCTATGTTAGAAACCTAGGAGGAAACTCCCAGATATGCTCAGAATTAGTTCAAAATGATGTGAAGATTACTGAACCTACACACATTGCCAACATACTGGCTGACAGGTTCAGTGCAAACTCCCCCTCCCCAAAAGGAGAGATATCTATACCAGAGGATTGTAGCCCCCAAACATCTCCAACGCCCAGGTGAGAACTGCTCTCCAAAGCAAAAACACAGCATCCATGGGACCGGATGGTGTCCCCGGCTGTGTGCTCCATGAACTCAATGAGGAATTAAACCCGCAGTTAGGACAGCTGTTTAATCTTAGCCTCACCTCAGGATACGTACCCAAGGAGTGGCGCCGGCGACTGTGGTCCCACTTCACAAGGGCGGTGCCTCCACCGACCCTGGAAATTACCATCCCATTAGCTTGACAAGCCTTATCTGCAAAGCCATGGAGAGGATCATAATGGAACTCATAAATAAAGACATAGGGAACTTGCAGACTTTGGATCCAACCCAGTTTGGCTTTGTCAAAGGCAGATCATGCCTTTAAACTTGGTTGACTTTTGAGACAGTCACCAAGGCCATTGATGAGGAAAGGCAGTCCATACAGCCTACCTTGACCTGGCAAAGGCCTTCGACACAATACCCCACTCAGGTATCATCAAAAACTCATCAGCTTGAATGTAAACCCATACATCACAAGATGGGTGCAAACTGGCTAAGTGACAGAACCCACAGGGTCAGAGTTGCTGGAGCCATGTCAGACTCAAAGCCTGTCACAAGTGGTGTCCCACAGGGCTCAGTCCTGGGTCCACTCTTGTTCGGCATCTACTTTTCTGAAGTACAAGCAAACACAGGAGGGTTATGGCTGACAAAGTTTGCAGATGACTGCAAACTGGGCCATAGTCGAAAACACATCTGACACAGATATCCTTCAGAAGGGCCTCACAGAAACGGATAACTGGTGCCAGAGCCATGGCCTAAAGTTAAATGCCAAGAAATGCATAGTCATACCCTTCGGGAAAAGCAAGGTTACCCCTAGCTACCATATAGGTGGCAATCCACTGAGCACAGAAGAAGTCATCAGGGATCTGGGGACCCAGGTTGACAGTAGCCTCGCTTTGACACTCATGTTGCTAAAGTAGTTAGGAAAACCTTCTACATTGCCCACCTGATCATGAAGGGATTCACATCTAGACCAAGGCAGGTCATCGGGCCCCTGTACTCATCACTCATTAGACCTATGATTGAGTACAATGCCCCATTCGAATGTATCTGACCAGACACCTGCAGCAGCTGGAAAGGCCCCAAAAGTTCCTCACCAAAAGGATAAAGGGTCTCAAAATATGTCTTATGCTGCCCGACTGAAAGAACTCCAGCTCTATTCAGTCTCATACCGCTTGCTCAGAGGTGACCTGTGCCTGACATATAAGGCCATGTCAAACCCTGATTTGATGAATATGCTTCACCTCAAAAAATCTAGATCCCTCAGAACCACAAGGGCAGGAGACTTAAACCTTGACACGGTTATTAATAGAACATGCTGGAGGGACAGATTCATCACCCAGAGACTCCCTATGCTGTGGAACAAAATCCCGGCACATGTGAGGCAGAGCACCTCGCTGGCCTTGTTCAAGAGGAATCTTGACCAATGGATGGGGGATCGCAGATATACCCCAGGGATTACTTCAGTGTCACTGCTTGACAGAGGCACAGCAAAATAATAGGCATAGTTTTATTCAAACTAAAGGGGTGGCGAAATCCAAATAACTATGGGCTAGGCTTATAAATGCCCTTGGGCAGATATCCTAGTATGAACCTATGAACCCATGAACCTATAAGTATGCAATACCAGCAAAAACTTTTGCATTTCTGTTGTCCAAGTGTGAGTGTTTTAGATGCCAGGATGCAATATGTAAGCAGGTATGTTAAGAAAATGAATATGTTTCAGGTCATTGAAGAGCAATACAAGAGACAGATATAATACTTACCAAGAGACAGATATAATACTCACCAGTTTATCAGCTGCCAGACAGGAGACATTGCTTATGTTGAAATCTATAGATGTGGATGCTTTTATGTGGGAACAACAGCAATTTCCTTCAAAGGAAGAAATTCAGAGCACAAAAGTGATATCATGCTCACACACTGAATGATATATCTTTAAATATCTATCAAAGAGAAAATTAGGTAGCAACTTTTTGTTTATTGGTGTGTAAAACTCATTCTTACATAGATAAAACCAGTAAAACAGTCAGGAAAAATCATGTAACCACCTTTACTTTATAAATGAAATAGTTAAGCTAATGAAAAAAAGATACAATTGTTAAACTATTCCACCATCTTCTGGACAGAATGGATAATTACACCATGAAGAAAAGCCTGAAACAGAACAAAACTAGAAGATAATAGTATAGCATGGATGATAAAGTACTAAATGTAAATGTAATTAAATATATTCATGCCATTTATCTTCAAAAAAAATAGTTACTGAAGCAAATGAAAGTCTGTGTATTCACAAACAGAAATGGTTTATTATATTACTGCAATTTGTAATGTGAATGCAAAGAAATATATACACACCATTTATCTTCAAAAATAAAGAAAAAATAGTTACTAAAGTTAAGTGAAAGCCTGTGTATTCACAAATAGAAACAGTTCTCTGTTATGTCATATTATGCCACTGAAATTTGTATAAAAAGGAGTTACTGCAAATATAAAACAATTTTCACAATAAATGTGAAAGTTACTTAAATTCTAGCTGCTGTTCTGATGGATCACGACAAGGCTATAAAATAAGTTGCAATAACAAGTGTTAGTAACTAATTTTTACACTACTGTTATGCATGAGTGAAAAGAAGCTTGAATAATTTCAGAGATGTACAGAGGAATATTCAAAAGCAAGACTTCTCAACCTTTCTTTTCATTAAAATATGGCATTAGGTGTCAAGCAACCTTGCTGTTCAAAGTGGATAAACTATTCAGCTGGGAAAAGAAATAAAATATGCGAGTAGCAGTAATGAATGCTCAGCTATAAATAAAAGGCATGTGGTATGTTATGTTGCCTAAGCATGTCAAGTCCGATACAGCATGTATGTAATGCAGAACTTTTTCTTAATAGAGATACTATGCTGCAAAGTGATGGTCCGCTGTCCACAGAGCTAATGATGGACAGGTTAGTGGAAAGTTTTAAAGATTAAGGAACTAAAGATTTTGGAATGAGACTTTTTAGAAAGCCCTGCTATAAAAATAATCTTATACATTTTAAAAATGGGCCTCCAAGACAGATAAAGTGTAATATTATTAAGACTCATGCCATTAGGGTTATTAGGTTAATTACCAGAGAGAAATGGAATTATTTCTTGAAAAATTAAAATAAAAAAGGTGGTATCCACCAAAAGAGATTAAGAGGATAACAGATATAGTCAAAAATTACAGAGTAGTTGGTCTGGCAGTTGGGCTTAAGGTTGTGAGGTGTAGTCTCTTGTGGTACAAGGTTTGATTCCCCCAGTCCTTATTTGTGTACTGTGTGGCCTTGACAAATTCATTTAATTAGACAGTGCTTTGAAGCAACTGGAAATCTGGGATCTGCTCTTTAGTGTTCCTTTGGACTGTAAGCCTTGTAACTACCTATGAAAAATACAGACCAATGTTCTTGGATGAAAATCTAGAGTGAAGACGAGAATGAGGACTTTAAAATAGGGCAGGTCGAGGTAATGTTGCTTCAGGGTCTGATGAAGTGCTTGATGTAGAGCACGAAAGAGCTTACGTTATAATAAAGGATCTCTTATATATTTTTATTATTTCAGCCGTGCTTGGTCTTTGGTGTAGACTTTTTTTTAATTCTGTCTGTTAAAATGTAATAAGAAATAAATTGAAAAATTTGCAGACAAATCCAAAATTGGCCCACACTGTAGGAAGTGACCCTGTATTTATTAATAAAAGGGATACAATAAGAAACATTTATTAGACATTACTATTCATACTGAAAAGGGATTGGTTATTCAGAGACCAAAATGTACTTATAAACATGGTGTGTGTAAGTATTGTAAATGTACACTCACAGTCCATGCTTTTTATATCCCACCACAGGGTGCACATATGGAAGTAGGGGTAGACATTCTCATGCCTCCTATTGTGGTTCATGGCACTAACAGGGAATTCGTTTTATGTTGGGAAGACAGCTGAAAGAAAGCCTTTCTGGTCTTTTCTAATCAATGAGAAGGAAGGAGCAAAATAATGCTCTCTATTGTCATTCTTATAAATGCAAGGATTTTAAGCAATTCATGTATTTATTTATGTTTGAGGGTTTGTAAATTTCCCAATCGGGTTGAAAACGGTTCTGCATTTCATTCTGAGCTTTTAAAAATTTTTGATAAGTGTGGTTTAGACATTGTTAGGGCTCTTATTGTAGAAAATGAAAGAATTAGACATTTACTGTTGGAGAAAATGGAATCTATTAACTCCGCTATTATGCAAGATCTTCTGTTTAGTGTTGAGTCTGAGAAAGTACATTATTTTAATATATTTAAACAGATTGATTTAGACTGTAAAAACAATATGAGGAGAAAGCAAGGAAAACTGGAAAGGGATATTAAGGAATATCATAATGGTACTGCTTACCCCAAACCAAGGCCCTTCAATTTATACACCTCAGAAGGTTATATAGGAACAAATTGCAAGCCTACAATCAATAGAAAATCGGTGGGTGATGAAAATAACGAAGTTTTTACAGAATCCTACCATCCAGACCCTTTGTATTTTCCACCCCTCCCCCGGAGATCCAACAGAATTCGGAACCAGAAACCTGTCTATTACAATCAACATCATTATTACAGGGGGAATCCCAGATATTAGTCAACACAGATTCCAATTTTGGAATCAAACACTATGGTAATATTTTTGAATACAGTAATTATAAGATTTTTAATTATAGTGCTGAAGTAATTAACCTGGATCATTTTAAATTGTTTTCCAAAGGTTTTAAATATATACCTATTAGAAAAGGTAACATTCCCCAGGCTATAATTGATATGAAGTTGTTTTTACGTAAAAGGAACTTGGCCTTGGTTGTGGCAGATTCACAACCTGTACATGGACAGTCCATTTTGAAGAGAAAAAGTATCTACAACCCACCTCTTCACCCACAGCTTAAAAACTTAGAAATTATCATGGAACTATTAATACACACAAGATAAATTCCAACCTTTCAAAGGATGAGAAATTGGTGCTGAACCAACTTACCAACAACATGTCTTTAAGAATTATGCAACCAGATAAAGGAGGGGGTACAGTTTTAATGGACTATATTTTATACGAATCTAAAATGAAAGATATGCTATTAGATGATTCAAAATATTCCAAGGCTTCAATTAACGAGGTAAATATAGCTCGGTCTAAAATTGCTTTGCTTTTAAATGATTTGTTATTGGAAGAATCTAAAGATTTGGATACTTTTAATTTTTTGTACAATAGATACCCCAGGACACCCTCAGTTTTTGGTATTCCGAAGGTCCATAAGGATCCTTCCGATCCACCTTTAAGACTTATAGTTTCCTCAGAGGGGTCTATGACTGCTCCCCTAGTCAAGTATTTAGATGTAAAATTGAAACCCCTCTCAAACCAGGGGATTACCATCTTGAAGGATTCATGGGATTTTTTAAGACATATAAAACCTGAACTTTTCCATTCCAACCTATTGTTTGTTACCTTGGATATAGTTGACCTTTTTGGTTCTATTCCTCATGAAACAGGTCTTTTATGGCTGGAGGAAAGCATGAGAGAGAGTGGTAATTTTGGTTCTAATGATTTCAACACCTGTCTACTGCTTATGGAGGCAGTACTTAAAAACAATTTTATGTTTTTTGAGGGTGAATTTTTTAAACAGGAAAGAGGGGTAGCTATGGGGGCAAAATGTGCCCCTACTTATGCAAACATTGTTTTGTCTTGGTGGGAGAAACTATTTGTTACCAACAGTGAGTTTTCCCATTGTTGGTGTTTATATAAACGTTTTCTGGATGATATTGTTATTTTTTGGCAGGATTCTTATGAAAGATTTCTAGAATTTCTCACATACCTCAAAGGAACCACTGATTTTTTGGATTTTACACATTCCTTTAATAATAGTGAACTAGTTTACTTGGATATTTCCTTAACCAAACTTGACCACTCCTTTTCTTCCAAAGTTTACCGGAAAAAAACTTTTTCCAATTCCTATCTCCATTACAACAGTGGTCACCCATTTTTCCAGAAAAAGAACTTGGTCAAAGGACAGTTAGTTAGAATTAGTCGGATGACCTCTGAGGAAGAGGATTTTGTAAAGGAAGTTGAGATTGTCTCTCAGATGTTCAGAGACAGGGACTACCCTGATAATCTTATTCAAGACATTATAGAAGAAGTGGTCCTGGGTAGGAAAGAGAGATTTGCACCTATTTTAGGGCAGGATGAAACATTGAATCCTCACAACAATGACTTAGTTTCTAACCATAGTTACGAAGGGGCATACATAATGGATTATACGGGTGACTCACGTAACATCAGGGAAGTAATTATTAGAGAATGGGAACGTTTTCTTCAGATTACTGAACTAAAACAAATACAAAGCCCACCTTTGAAGTTTATATACAGGAGGGACACCAATTTTAAGAGATTATTTGAATTTGGTAGTGGCTCCCGATTAGATTATTCATCTAGAAAAAAGGGGACTTACAAATGTGGTTCATGTTCTCAATGTCCACATGTTGAAAATTGTTCCAGTATTTTTATACCCAGTAGAAATAAACATATTAGGAGCCACACATTTTCTAATTGTAACACCCACGGTGTGGTCTATTTAGCTGTGTGTTCCCCCTGTGGGTCCTTCTATGTTGGAAAAACTGAGAGGAAACTAAAAACCAGGATGTATGAACATTATTATGAAATAAAAAAGGAGAATATGAACAATGCACTTTTTAGACATACCCTTATATGTCCATCAGATTCCTTTCATTTTTTTGTTTCTGAAGTGGTACCCAAAGAAATCAGGGGAGGTATGTGGGAGACCAGACTAGAATATAGAGAGCTATATTGGCAGATCATACTAGAAGCCACTAGGATTCCTGGTCTCAATGATACAATTTCTATAATGCCAGTACTAAAGTTGAGGAGTGCAAAATTATAATCTGCCACTAGAGGTCAATATTAGTTTATATAATTAATTAAAAACCAATTTTAACATAATTAAATATTTTTGTATATATATATATATATATATATATATATATATATATATATATATATATATATAATTTTTTGAATGATGAATTAAAATTATTATTGTTTTATTAATGTTATACACAACATAGATTACATCATTTATCTATTTTTATTTTATTAATATGGTTTTGGAATGTGTTCTATTTATACTGAGAGAAAGATCAGTGTTTTCGTTTTTAAACATTTTTCAATTTAATCATTAATTTAAATATGTAATTGTTTCAATGAAATCATTGGTCCATACTTGGTCTGACAGATTTATTTAAGTGGATGATACTGTTGCATTGCTGTTTTGCCTTTGATGAAGATTTTCGAAAATGTATCATGTATACAAGCGTTTTGCCTTGTATTCCATCTTCTCTTGGCACTTGGTCTGTACCCTTATTTGGTTCTCCCGAGCAAACTTTTTGTTGTTCTTGTGGTACAAGGTTTGATTCCCCCAGTCCTTATTTGTGTACTGTGTGGCCTTGACAAATTCATTTATTTAGACAGTGCTTTGAAGCAACTGGAAGTCTGGGATCTGCTCTTTAGTGTTCCTTTGGACTGTAAGCCTTGTAACTACCTATGAAAAATACAGACCAATGTTCTTGGATGAAAATCTAGAGAGAAGACGAGAATGAGGACTTTAAAATAGGGCAGGTCGAGGTAATGTTGCTTCAGGGTCTGATGAAGTGCTTGATGTAGAGCACGAAAGAGCTTACGTTATAATAAAGGATCTCTTATATATTTTTATTATTTCAGTCGTGCTTGGTCTTTGGTGTAGACTTTTTTTTAGTTCTGTCTGTTAAAATGTAATAAGAAATAAATTGAAAAATTTGCAGACAAATCCAAAATTGGCCCACACTCTCCTTGTTAATAAGGAGAAATTAATAGTAGGCACTAAACAGCCTGTAATTGCAAAGTACCTTGCTAAGGTAAGGGAAAACAGCTCCTGTACTTTACAAAAAAAAAAAAAAAAGCACCAAACTAGGCATGTCCAAGGGTCAGCTTCCGGTGATTTCTCCTGTCCACCTGGTGAATCTGGGCATACTGGGGCAATGCAGCAATTGCCTCATGTACATAGACAACCCTCTCCTCCTACTACTCAACACTACAACCTGTGAGAGATGCACTTACATAGCCAAAATGGAAGCAAAGCTCTCTCTACCCAAGATTGTGCTAGACAGTTAAGAGGAGAAGGTTAACACCCACACTACACCTCAAGCAACATATAGCCCTTCTAAACCCACACCACTAACACCCACATATAGCAAAACTAAATCCACATATGCAGAGGCCCTTAACTGTAACCTGCCCAAGCAACAAGGACCTCTGAAGCTGAAATGCAAACAAACACCAATCACAACCAAAGTGTCACATAGTTCACAACACCAATGTGCCACCCAGCAACAGCCCCTAAGGCAAGACAAAGTACCTAACACTTTAGTCATAGGTGACTCTATAGTCTGGCACACTGATGTCCCACTCACCAGGTTGAACAAGGAGAAAATTACAGTCAGCTGCCTGTCGGGTGCCAGGATCCGCCACATAACGCATGCACTCAAGTCACTCCACAACAAGTACAAATATGGCTTTGTCATTGTCCATGTTGGAGTGAATGACCTGAGATGTACCTCCCTGGACTACATGAAAAGAGATATGGAAGAGCTCTCAGATCATGTGGCCCAGGCAGGTATGACCCTAGCCCTGAGTAGCATCCTGTCTTCGCCCAGAATGATACCACAATATAAGGACAAAATGATTGACTTCAACAATTGGCTAATCTTCTGGTGTCATTCAAAGGGGATCCAGTATCTGTCTGCCTGGGACGACATGATCGACAGACCATGATGCTTTCCCAGAGATGGTCTGCACCTGTCGCCCCTGGGATTCAGGTTACTGGCTAAGGCTCATGCCACCCCTATAGTGCCTTTTTTAGGCAAAGTTCAAAGGACAAAACCCCCACCGTAACAGGTACAAGCATGCAGAATCTGAAGGTAATGCTACTCAATGCTAGAAGTTTAAACCTCAAAATGCACTCTCTCGAGGCACTCCTAAAATGGAGAACATGGATATCTGTGCAGTAACTGAGACCTGGTTCAAGGCTCCAGAGAGCACCCCTGCAATACCAGGCTACAACTCTTACCACACTTTTTGGCCACCAAACCAGGACCGAAACACTAAAGGTGGAGGAGTATCAATATTCACCAAGGATATTTACACCACCAGGCTAGTTGTCCAACACAATGCATCTGAAATTCTCCAGGTGCAACTAACACTAGGTAAGACTGCAATCCAAATTGTAGCTTGCTACAGATCCCCCACCATACCCCAAGATTCTCACTACACATTTTTAAACATACTGGAAAATATTAAGATAGAACCAAACACCCTAATACTGAGTGATTTTAACTACCCTGCCATTAACTGGGAAAACTACTCATGTGCCAACACCTTTGCCCAACGGTTCTTGGAATTCATAAATTCCAACACCCTTGATCAGCTAATCCATAGTCCCACCAGGGGCTCCAATATCCTAGACCTGGTCATTACCAGCATGTGAAATCGATGCTCCACACCTATGGTCACCCTCTCATTAGTCAGGTCTGACCATAAGCTAATCACCCTTAACATTCACATCCCACCCCCCAGTAAGGAAACCTCCATAAAAAACTTCTCCAAGGCCAACTTCATGCTACTCAAGTCAGAAGTGACAAACTTCATGACACCCATGCAGACGGGAACTGAAAGTTCAACTGCTGAATCCTACACTAAGGCACTGTACGAGCACATCCACTCATGCATGAATCGTGCCATCCCAAATAGAATCAAGATGCTGTCATCCAAAAAAAGGAAGCCAATCTGGTGGTCCCCTGCCATAAACAAACTTTACAACAAAAGGAAGAAACTGTTGCAGAAAAGAGGAAAATCCCAGGATGCAAAAAGCTCACTTACTAGCCTCAGTAAGAAACTGAGATCCCTCATAAAATCCTCCAAAGCTAGTTATGAAAATAAAATTGCCAAAGATTCCAAAGACAACCACAAGGCATTCTAAAACTATGTCAAGAATCTAAATGGCAATGCTCAGATCTGTTCTGAGCTAAAGCAGAATGGTATTAAATATACTGATCCCAAGGATATTGCCAATATCCTGGCAGATCGATTCAGTGCCAACTTCACCCCCCTCTCACCCCCTAAATGGACCATCTCAATACTGGAAGATTGCCAAATTCTGGTAATAACGGCCACACAGGTAAAAAACACACTCTCCAAAGCTAAGAATACAGCATACATGGGACCAGATGACATCCTGGGCTGTGTACTACATGAACTACAATATGAACTGGCACCTCACCTAAGTGTCATGTTTAATCACAGCCTCACCTCAGGTTTCATGCCCACTGAGTGGCGCAGAGCTACAGTTATCCCACTCCAAAAGGGGGATCCACCTTGGATCCCGGAAACTACCATTCCATCAGTCTGACGAGCCTTATCTGCAAGGCCATTGAGCGTATTATCATGGAACTTATAAACAAAGACATTGGCAACCTTCAAACACTGGACCCCACCCAGTTTGAGTCCGTGAAGGGCCAATCTTGTCTCCTGAACCTGATTGACTTCTTCGAATCCGTCTCCAGAGCCATGGACAAGGGTAAGGTGGTCCACACAGCCTATCTAGACCTTGCCAAGGCCTTTGACACCATTCCCCCACTCTGGAATCATTGATAAACGTACTAAGCTGGGCATTAATCCCTACGTCACCCAATGGGTTGCTAACTGGCTTACTGATAAAACCCACACTGTAAAAGTAGTCAACTCCAAATCCAGCTCCAGGCAAGTGACAAGTGGAGTACCTCAGGGTTCAGTCCTGGGACCGCTCTTGTTTGCCATCTACTTCTCTGAAGTACAGACCAACACGAAGGGACTCTGGCTAACAAAGTTTGCAGATGACTACAAACTGGGAGCCATTATTGACTCCCCAAATGATGTGGATACTCTACAAAAGAGCCTTACAGAAACAGATGCTTGGTGCCAGAGCCATGGGCTCAAGCTCAATGCCAAGAAATGTATAGTTATCCCCTTTTGGAAAAAACATGTATCCGTGAATTACCATATAGGTGGCAGTACACTAAACATCGAAAGTGTGATAAGAGACTTAGGGACACAGGTGGACAGTGGTCTCACCCTCGATAACCACATCGCCACAACAATCAGGAAATCCTTTTATGTGGCACACGTCATCACTAAGGGCTTTCATCCAGAAAAAAGGAGGTCATTGTCCCACTGTACTCATCCCTCATTACACTCATTATAGAATACAATGCCCTGACATCTGCAACAACTGAAAAGGCCGCAGAAATACCTCACTAAAAGAATCACAGGCCTAAAGCAGATGCCCTACGCTGACCGCCTTAAAAAACTCCAGCTATACTCTGTCGCATATCGTCTACTCAGAGGTGATTTCTGCTTAACATACAAGGCCATGTTAAACTCAGATCTGTTGGACATGCTACACTTAAAGAAATTCCAATCCCTCAGAGCCACACGCTCCAGGGATCTAAACCTTGTCATTACAATAAACAAAACATGCTGGAGGGATAGGTTCCTGACCTAGAGACTCCCCAGACTCTGGAATAGATTGCCCATACATGTCAAGGAACCTTGACGATTGGATGGGAGAAAGGAAATTCACCCCGGGGATCACGTCAGTCGCCCTGATAGACAGGGATCCAGGGAAGTAAATAGTGTGGGAAGAAATAGCCAGGGAATTGTTATGGCTAGGCTTCTATAGGCCCTAGGGCTGATAGCCTAATACCAACCTATGAACCTATGAACCTATGAGCCACATATGCAAGTCCTTCACCTGATTTGGACAAGGAAATTGATGCTAAGATTGGATAGATTCTAAAAGTTTTGGTGTGGATTTTGATAGCAAGCTCATCCCCTCCCTTGTCCTTGTGTGGTACTTCTTGAGATGGCAACACATGTAGTGGAAATCTATGACTGCCACAGCATCCTTGGTATCCTCGGTAGCCTCCAGAGGGAGACTGGTATCCTGCCTGAAGGTCAGCATAATTTCATGAACAGACAAGAAGGCGTGGGCTACAAACATTTGATTATACAGTGTTAATATGACATTTATGCCATTACATTGCTGCTAGGTTATGCCACTGGATTTGTTGCCACATGATTTGTTAAAAGTGGAATAGACAGTCCTTTGTTTCAACATCTTTATTAAATCATCACATTTTAAACAATGACATTGGCACACAGATTAATAGAAAACAGACCTCATTGTTATTCTCATGCAGTATACCTACAGTATATCTTTGTTTTTTAATAATTATAATTTACTCCAGCATTGCATAAATTGTCAGTTCCAGACTTCCATTTAACCTCAATCATTCTTTTCTTCCTGAACATTATTCTGAATGTATTGTTTGTACAAATTCCATTTATTTGTGTGTATTTGCTCTGTACATTTTCTGATGATCCCACCACCAGCTCTTTTACTTCCTTTACAATATTCTGTACTTCACTTATAGCTGGTTTAGATTTTAATTTCAAGTTTCTAGTATTTTTTTTGTGAGCTAATAGCATTAAACTTAGTAAGGCCTTATTATGACTATGCTGTTCAGGTCATATATTGCAGCTCAAAAGAATAATTTCCCTAGTTATAACCATCTGCTGCTTCCATAGCTTTTCTGACATAGTACTCTGTATGTTTTTTTATAAAATCAACCAACACATTATATTTCCCCCCCTCCAAAAAAAAAAAAAAAAAAAAAAAAAAAAAAATTGCTTCCTATCATGTCTCCAGCATTTGCAATCTCCCTGAAGAAAAATTCTGTAAAAATCTGCTTTAGGTATAAAAATATCTTTGGAAATACTTCCAAGCAAAATTCCAAGCCTTAAGGACTTTTTTACCATACAGATGCCCTCCCAGTGTTCTTTTGTAAACTGCATTTGCAGTCCCCCTTCCTGATCTTTTTTTAACCTCCTCTGATTGATTCCTATTGTTATCATGCAATATTTTATATATCCTACTGATTATCCCTTTTTAAATAGCAGCTTTTGTTCTAAACTCAACTAAAAATTTACCAGAGCTGGTCTTTCCCTTAGTACCCCTATTCCTTCTCTATAACCTCTCTTTATTTGTTCCCAGTACTTTGGTTCCTTTGTTAATTTTCGACAGTAAATTCCAGTCCCCTCTTACCAGTATCCTATAGCCCTACTTGCAGTCATTCATATTTGTAAAATCTCCTTTCTCCACTACTGTGTAGGCTTAGTTCTTAGAATATTTTGTGCTATTTCTAAATATAATATTTATATGGTTGTTGTTATTCTCTTTATGGACTTACATCCAAAAACATACTCTATCTTTATTTCTCAGACCCCCTCCCCTGGTTTATCAGCATCACTTTCTACTTTGATTCATAACCTTCTGCTTGTGTTATGTATATAAGCCTTAAATGCATGGGATGCATGATCTATACCCATCCAATTGTGAAAACTTGCCTTAAAGGTAGTCATAGTAATACTTCGCTTGACCTGTAGTGGTAACTTATTCCATTGGCTGAGAATATGTTGAAATAAGACCCAATTTATGCAGTGAGTCTTGTTTATTTGTTAGTGCAGATTTAGGCCCCTCATATGGCTATTTGTAGAGCCACTAATTTTGCAAAGAAACAGGGGGTCAGTTAGGATTGGTTCTTTCATGGCTCAAAAAGTGAGGCACAGATCACCTTGGAGCAGCTTGTGGGCTACAGAGTATAAACAGAGTGCAATCAGTTATCAGATTTACAAATTCCCTTCAGAGTACTATGTCGGAAATGTTGGGGGAGCAAATGGCTGTAGTTAACAACATGATTCCTTTGAGATGGAACACAGGTTTTTAACTGTCTATAAAGCAATGTGATGTTTAATGCTTTTGGCTGACAAAAAAGCAATTACTAGGAAATGGGAATTGAAAAGCTGAACCAGCTGGATTTGAAGTACCAAATATTTTAAAGGTGTTAAAGAACTGTAGGTGGAAGGAGCATTTTACAAAGAAGTAAATGAAAATTGGGGGAACAATCATACTGCACAATGTCTAAGAGCAGGATTTGTGTTAGCATGCATTTTCTGAAGGAAATGAAGTCTGAAACTCAAATGTATGTCATTATTTAGGGTCCTTATTAGAACGACAACAGTTAAAAAAATCGAACGGCTAAAAAGCCAAATATTCAGCCACTCGAGATCAGTTTTCTGAGATCACAGTACAGTGAAGTGTGGGAAATTTGCCCTTTCCTCACTGTAGTGCGATCTCGGAGTTGGTATATATAATGGGGGGTGCAGCCCCCCACAAAACCAATTTAGAGTAACTGCATATTAATCTATTAATCTATTTAACCATTTGATTTTTTCAGACTTTCATTGTTTTAATAGGGACCCATTATTTAGTGAGTGCATTCTTAATGATTTATAAGCAAACCTCAGATTTTATGAGAAACAGACCAAAAATATGAGGCAAAAATCTTGGCATTCTGCCACAATCTGGACAATTGATAGTGTGGGAACAATACCAAGAATAATCTTCAGGAGACAAAGTGAGGTTTAACTGAAGGCAAAAATTGAATAATTTATGTAGTATTATAGAGAATAATTGTTAGAAAGAAAGAAAATATATGTTGTGTATAATTACTGCATGAATATGACATTAATACGGTTCGTTTTCATTTTTATTAACGCATGTGAGCCTATGTCTTAAGTGATAATTTAATAAAGGTATTAAAAGACCAAAAATGGAAAACATTAAATAAATAGTTGTAGAAGATTAAGAAAATATTAATCCCCCTTACATGGTGTAGCTAGGAGGAACATTCAGCTACTCACAAGCACTATAATATCAATTTAAGAATCTCAAAGTAATTTTTTTTCTCAGCTCCATTTCTGTCTATTTAAGATTTATTTTCAGATGAGCAGTTAAGGGTACAATGGAATAGGCTATGCATCACTATGAACTGCATTGTTTGCAAACTCTTCTGCAAGTACTTCAAGATAATTGAAAGTTTAACTTTGCAGGAGGCCCAGCTGCAGATATGTCTCCATGGAAATCCTGTGGTTGGTGCTGTGAGGTCCTCTAAGCTTATATTTTAAAGTGGCACCCTTGCTCTCCATCTCTTTAAAAGTTTGCTGTCTCTTATTTCAGCTGTTTGTTGGTTGGCAGCGCTATGCTTGACAATTGGCAGACTCTGTGGAACTTTCTGTTGCATAAAAAGAGCGTGGTATACATCTGTGTTCTTGACAAGCAAGAAGAGTTCCCAGTTTTACCATCACTATGAACTTTTACGAAGCCTGGACAGAGATAAAATGAAGGTCTGCAGGAAATCACAGTTAATATTTAATCCCTTTGTTTTGTGGCAATTAATGTAAAGGATTAACAGTTTTTATTAACTGCACAGACAATTGGAATAATCCTGCACAAAATGGAATTCCTTTTACTACAAAGGTTTGCTGCATATGCTTCTTTATCGATTTTTGCAATTACATCTGTTTAAATTATAATTTTATTGGGTTGGGATCTCCAGAATGAGGATATCTTTGTAGTTTGTGCACTCTTTCTAGTGTTTGTATGCAACTGTAATCTAGCTTTTTTATACATTAGTTTTTAATTTAGCTTCAGCATGGGGTAGGGGGTCTTCCAGTCCTTTATGTGTGCCTAATACCATGGAATTATTGTAACACCCATGGTGTCAAAATTGTCAGGATTAGCCCGAAGTTGTCATTGCTCCAAGAGAGATCCTTATTTCATTCATATTGGAGGTTGATGTCTTTCAATTATGCATGCATGGACTTGTATAAGTACGACACTTCAGTCTTAACTTTATTAGTCTTTATCTGCTGAATGGTGAGTGTTTCAACACATTGAACTGGCAAGGAGTGTTAGATTGTTGAGCACTGGATGGATGGAAAAATCAACCCAAACTGCAAACCAAATAATAAACTTTGTTTCATATAAAGTTGTCTTAGGGGAGCTTGCTAATAGGTAGTTTAGAGTATATGCTGACATCTACAAGAAAATTAACCATTCGCCTTCTTAGGCTTCACCCCCCCCCCACACACACACACACACCAGCACTATTTCTTAACCAGCATTTAAAAACTCCTGTGATAACCTGGCAGTACAAAAAGTCAGCTTAATTTCCATACCAGAAATAATTGACGCTGTTTTTCGAATGATACTGACCATTTCATCATTGAAATCATTGAATGCTCTGTTGTGTTAATTTGGCATGATAGTAGAAGAATTTAAGGCCTTTCATTTACTGTTGTTCTAACACAGGCATTTTGTACTATCTTTTGTTTAGTCTCTTCCCACATGTCCTTTGCTGTCATAAGTGAATCCTTTTTAATCCATACTCCTAAGTACTTAATTTTATTATGTTCCAATAAATTTGGGTATTGATGAACCAATTCATGTGTGGGTACATAGTTTGCAGCTATTGCCTTTGTTTTATCTTCATTAATTTTGTATCCTGAAAAGACTTGAAATTATCTCAAAATGTTCTGTAGCACTAAAATGTTATTTTCTGCTTTTATCTGGTATAAAATAATATCATCTGCAAATAAAGCCCATTTGGCTTGATTACCATACTAATTATAACCTTGAATTTCTTAGTCCCCATTTTCTTTGCCAAAATGTTCTAAATATAATGCAAATAACAAAGGGAAAAGAGGATACCTCTGCCTAGTTCCTCTGTTCAATCAGAAACTTATCAGAGAAGACCCTCCTCCACTTTAAGTTTTGCATCTGATCCCTCATATAACCTTCTAATTAACCTTATAATTTTATTAGGGAATGCAAATGCTTCCATTGCCCTGCTCATAAAATCCCAGCTTACTCTGTCAAATTCTTTCACTGCATAAAGACCCATCACCAACAACAATGGTATTTTCTTACACTTTGCTTCCCTTTGATTCATCATTCTTCTATTAATGTTGTCAAATGTTTGCCTTCCCTCCACAAACCACACTGATCCACATCTGTCGACTCTGGCATGACCTTTGTCAGTTTTTAACCATTATAGACATAAACACTTCATAATCATGGTTTAGAATCAAAGTAGTCCTATATGAAGCCAGATCTGATGGTTCTTTATCATCACCAGGTATTACAGCCGCCACTGTTTTCTTACAGGATGTTGGTGCTTCTCCTCCTTTTAATATACTGTTAGTCAAAACCTTTGAGATCTATGTCACTTTCTTTCCTCCCAGCTTCCAGACCTCCACAGGAATACAATCTATTGCTGGAGACTTTCCTCTAGATTGGTTATACATCACCATTTTTATTTCATCTCCTCCTTTTGTAAATGTGAGGAATTGAGCCTCATCTGACTCTAACCTTGGTGTATTTAATTCTTCCATAAACATTTCCATTTGTACTTTTTCTTGATTTCCATATTTCTCTGTTTTATACAGATTTTCATAAAATTTCCAAAATATTTCTAATACCTCTACAGGATCTCTTATTTACCCTGTTATAGGCTCCCTAAGCTTGGCAACAACTCTTTCTACTTTCTGTTGCCTGAACTGTTGTGCTAAAAGCTTTTGCATTCTGGAGTTATTGTTAAAAAACAGTTTCTTAACAGCAATCCTTCTAATCTCATGCATACTACTGAGGTAATCCCTTATTTTCTGTTTAGCATTCTGCAGTTGTGCCTCCTCTTATTCTGTGAGAGTCCTCCTATTCTGCAATGCTTTAACCTTTGTCAGTACCTCTAAATAATTATTGTTACTTCTTAACCATATCTCTTTTTCTTTTATTTCCGTCCTATTTTTAAACTCCACTTTCATTTTATCCTAATCCCTAGCTATATTTTCAGAAGAAATTTCTATCTTCCCTAATAACTCCTAAATGATTTCCACTACCCATTCATTAAATTCCTCTCTATTTGACAGATGGGTAGGGAAGCACAAATGCCTCATTTTTATTTCATTAACCTGCATTTTTATTTTAGTTATTATTGTCACAGGGTCTGACAAAGTTATTGGATGTGCATCAAAAGTTTCAATTAAATGTACATGTTCTCATAGCTCTCAACTGTATTGAATTTCTCAGGAAATTAATGGTTTTGAGGGCAAAATAATGGAGTTGCCATGAATTTCCTAGTGGCTGCTTTAAATCCCAGTTTTGTTCTTTTTTTTTTTTTTTTTTTTTTTTTACAATTTTTAGTTATGGGTGATGTCATTATGCATCACCAGCATTTCCCGCAACATCATCAACATGCAGGGGCATGCGTGATAACTTCAGCTTCATGAGACAGTGCCTGACTGCCTGTCAGACTTGTTGGTGACTCGGATGAGATAAAAACAAAAAAAAAAGTTGTTTACAGCAGCCGCACCCTGACCATGATGACTTGCGTCACTGCAGCACTGCTTGCATCATTAGCAGGACTTTAGACTACAATTAGTGACACAGTCCTGAAATTATTCCTTCAGCTACGTTTACTGTGAACACGACTGTGCATGCATAATCATTTTCTTCCTTCACGTAATTTGCTAGGTACTTCAATCAAATCAACCCAGTTTTTATAAATAAGTACTTTTTAACATGTTTTTATAAAAATGTGGCATAAGGGTTAAGGTATTTACCTTATAGACACAAAATGCAAGGTTTGATTTTAACAGGGAGTAACTGGCTAGGCTTAAAATGGCCCACAAGGGCAGTTAGCCTAGTACTAATCTATGAATGTATAACTCTAAGAGTAGATTATTAACAAAGACAGCCGATCCAATGAAAAATAAACTACTACAGCCAGTACAAGAAACAGCCACACTTAAATGGTGTAAAAATGCAATGTTTGTAACTGATTTTACCTACTAGTACTTAAAAAAACTTTTATTTTCCATACAAAGTTAAACACACTGTTGGTATCTCTCTCTCTGTCTCACACATGCACACATGACTAGTCTGAGCAATGCTGGAGTGCAAAAATGGACAGTACACCCAGACCCAACTTTATATTGTTCTTGTGAAATATAATGTCTGTCCAACCTAGCTTATTTTTTGCACCTTGGGGAAAGATATGTAAATTCTTTATGAACTCCTACTATTGAATTCAGATCTTCCCTACCAACCATTTAAAAAAATATCTTCAAAAATCTACACTCTTTTGTTATATTTTCCATTTTAAGCCACCCTAATACATGCACCTTGCTGCTGGTGTATTTCCCAAATCAGTGCTGGACATGCACATACACCACTTCCTCTACATACCTGTTGCTGCCATCCATCATGGGTGTTCAGCGCAGGAAAGGGTTACATTAGTGGGCATCTTGTCTTCCATCAATAGCTTTATTTTAAAGTTCAGCTTCCTAACGCAGTAAGCAGATGATTTGTAAATCAAATTCCAGTCCCCAACTAAAAGCAACATTCCCTGCTGAAATCTGATTTTTCTCCAAAAATGTTCCCAAACTCCACTGTAGCACTTTTAGGTGGAATATAAATACACACCAGCGTAATTTTCCTCCCTTGCCAGTAGCTCCCAGTACTACAAATCTACCATTATCATCCATTTTTTCCTCTTCTATCACTATTGGTGCTCCTTTCACAATTAATACAAGTATTCCCATTTTCCTTTGTCCTGGATATTCCACTGAATAACCATCCCAAAATCCTTTTTTTTATGACACTCACATGCTCAGTTCTCTACATGTCCCTCCTGTAGCATAACCATTTTGCACTTTGTATTTTTAACATAGTCCACTAGCCTTTGTTTTCTGTATATAAAAGGAAAGTGTTGTCATTATGATAAGAAGTTATTATTCCCACTTATTATGTATAACAGTTGTTTTTTTTTTAATGTCTAATTTCAGCTTTTGTGTTACATGTATACACTAATGTTTGGCAGTTTGGTCTTTTAAACAGTTGTTTCTTGTCATATCCACATGAACCTATGTTACATCTTACATGGCTTTTGGTTTCAGTGAAAAAACTAAAAAAAAAAAACTCCTAGAACATCCCCAGAGCCATCTACTTAATAAAAACACATAAAACTATGTACATCTTCAAATAATAAAGTTTAACCCTCCCAATAAGAACAATTATCCCAGACTGTCAGCCACACTCACAGGCTTGAGTTAACCTGTAATGAAGGTTATCAATGCCAGGATGCATGGTACTGCCTGTGCCTCTACCTACACTAAGTGCTGTCTGTTTCTGTCTTATCTCCATTCATCTCCCAGATGTAAAAAAAAACAACTTGAATGCTTTTAGAAAACATTATCTCATAGCCATTAAAAGATTACCTTGACTGTGTTTATTGTCTTTATCAGCTTGTCTCCATAGAAACATGAAAAAAGATGCACAGTTGCCTTTCCAAGCTTCTCATGTTGCACTATGAACATTTATTTCCTAGATGAAAACTTTTCATTATATTCAGTGTTCTTTAATTTACTTGCATTCCCTTGCAGCTTATTAGATCAAGCCAAGGGCCTTAATCCAGTCATTCTCCTATGCAAAAATAAGAAAAAGCATATCAGTTTTACTTATATCATGCTCTTTTGTCAAAACTTTCTTCTCTTTTTATGTTGTAGTGCCTACATTTCTTAAAACCGAACAGAAAGAAAGAAAGAAAGAAGGAAGGAAAAAAAAATATGGCACCATTTACTTTAGTATCTCTATTACACACAAAAATAACTAAAAAATATTTACTTTATAGAATACAATCCCATATTATAAAAATGACAACCAGAACTAGTGCACTCAAGAGCAAATGTCAGAGTGAAAATATATAGTGAAAACCCATGTAACGCCGTGGATAGAACCAACAAGGAAGTTTATTGACAAACTAAAAGTTAAGCCAAAGCTTTAGTTCAGTTAATTGCTATGGACTTCTGCAATAAAAATACTGTTAAGAAGAAACTTTGTTTTGCTTACCGTTACTTCTTTCCTTCCTCTTCCCTTTTCCTTAAGGTTCTGTCAAACATTAATGACATGGAGTAAGGCAAATGCTTTGGAGTCCTATACAAGTTTAACAAAGTCAAAAAAGCCCATTATTTCCAGGTTTTCTTGTTCCATCCTACTTCAGAAATGAAAATTATGCTTTGTAATCCAACATTTATTCATTAATTTCCATGCTCTCTTTTTTTTCCCTGTTGATCTCCATCTACCAAATCCAGTCTCTGGTTCATTTCCAATGTACTCCTGATTCTTCTAGTCAACTTCTGTGATTTTTTTTTGTCTTAAAAGCATTTTCCTTTGAAACACTGGTAAAAGTTTCACTGGTATGGTCTCTCTATGATCTTTATTATCATAAAGAATAAGAATCAGAATCCCTTTCTGTTTGATAGCTCACTTTTTGTTGGACAAATGTTTGTATTGCCTCCTTAGCATGTTTTACATAAAAAATAACTTTAAACCTCCAGGAAAAAATATTCTGAAGATAACTGGCTATAGTAGCTTGAATCTCACACCTGTTTTCTTGACATTCCCCGATTGTTGGAATAAATGTACTTCTCATCTGTCTGGTGTTCAGTGAGTAATCATTTTCTACAAACACTCAGCTATTTACAATTTTTAGTACTTTGTCCTTCTGCCACAGTCTTGTCAGAATCCACTCTTTCTGCTGGTAGGATTGCATCTTTACTATTAAAGGTCTTTATCATGGCCAGGTTTAGAGCATACACACATAATGTGCCCTTTCAATTAACAACTCATACTGTGGAATACCAGTCCATTTGCTTATTTGCACTTTCATAAAATTAATAGTCTTTTTCTTCCAGTTAATCTGGTACAGCAGAACATCTCAGATTTTCCCTACATGCTCTGTCCTCTAATTCTAGTATTTTTTGAAACACCTCTTCTTGAACAGTCTCATACTCAGCCAGCCTTTCCTTCATTTTGACCTCTGATTTTTGCAGTTTTATCAGCTATTATACAGACTACTTACAAAAGCTGTACAGTTCAGAATAATCTGTTTTGCCAAATTTTACCATAAAGTGCCACCTCTGTTAGCGTATATATATATATATCCTTTCTATGATCAATCGCTACCCTTGTATGGCTTGCCATTTTCTACTCATTATTATACAGAATAATCAGTCACTAACATACAACCTAACGGGTAGATATTACGTATGCCTCAAAGAGGACTAATCGTTTAATGTTCATTCTTACCACTTTTCATGCATCTCATCTCATTTTAGATCAACCCTTTACTAGCATAGTGGTGCAGTAAACTTAATACCTCTTACTGTCCCAGGCAACAGACCTTACTTTGCATATACAGTTACAAATATTACTGACACTCCAACAATCCAGTTACGACTCCCTCTCATTATAACTAACACCAGCTCTACTACCTCTGTCACTTATAAGCATTACTATTAACTTTACTGAACCCCTAAAACATGCCCTCATTAAAAAAATAAAAAAACTGACACACAGGCTGGGATTCAGAAAACCTTATGGCAACGAAGAATATTAGCTCAGAATTTTTTCCCATCACTCTAAACCTTTCCAGTTCACAGATCACTCTATCACTGAAGTTTTCTCCCATAGGAGGCCTCAGTGTGGGGGCCAGTTTTTTGATACAGGTATGTGAGTTGCAGGTCCACAAGCACAAACTATAGGCTAGTCTATAATCAAATAGGATAGGTTATTTCAAGCACAAAAAAACGTAAAATTGCCAAAGCTTCAAATGTCCCACAAGGGCAGCCAGCCTAGTACTTACTTATGAATCTATATGTTAATGCATCATTCTGGGGGAGTAGCCAGTCTGAATTTAATGCCATCTACTCTCCCCTGGAAATGTACATGGCTCTCAATTTGCTCATTTGTTTGGTAAAGTAAATTTTTAGTCAATGAAGAAAATGTTCCTGTCAAGAAAACATGGTAGACACCCATTCACGCCTATGGGAGTACTCCTAGTGTAGATTAGTTCAGTGCAAATGTGGGTGTCTGTGTTAAGTGTGTGGATGTGTATGGATATATGTGTGTGTATCTATAGGGGTATTAATGAAGCTGCATGAGTGTGAGTGTGTGTGTGTGTGTGTGTGTGTGTGTGTGTGTGTGTGTGTGTGTGTGTGTGTGTGTGTGTGTGTGTGTGTGTGTGTGTTTGTTTTGGAGCATGTATGTAGGTGAATGGGTGAGTGTTTCCATGAATGTGAATAAGTGTGGGGGCTTGTTTGCTAATGTTGAGAAATCATTATGCATCATACCTTTCAACCTGTTAGCCCAAGAAATCTGGACAAAGCCTAAAATAATGTGGAGACAGGCCCAAAAATAAAGGCAGATCTTAAATATTGCTCTTATAAACTTAGAAAGTTGCTAGAGGAACAGGATTTCTGCTAGTGTGCATTTATTTGAAGTACATGAAGTCTGAAATTTAAATTGTATATCATTATTTAATGACTCTAGTCCTCAATGATTTGCTGGCAAACCACAAATTTTATGAGGAGCAGACAAAAAATTTAAGGCAAAAATCTGGGCATTCTGCAAAAATCTGGATAGTTTTGAGGTACTATATAAATGTGTGTGTGTCTGAGTGTGTGTTTTTGTGCACGTATGTGTGTACATGTGTGTGTCTGTGTGGTATGGGTGCCTGAATGTGTATGTATGTGTATATCGCGCCAGAATGTGTGTGTGTGTGTGTGTGTGTGTGTGTGTGTGTGTGTGTGTGTGTGTGTGTGTGTTGGGGTGCCTTTGCTAATGCAATCAGGTCTTTCAGTTCTAAGGTAAGATTCAGAGGCATACTAATGAGCAGGTAATGAGGTCTTTCTCACTGCTACCATACCTATCTCTGCATCACATGTTCTTGCTGTATACTAATTGCAGAAACACCACAATCTCCAGAGTGATGAACTCTTCCAGCCATTTCTGTACATTGTACATTGTTCAGTCTGTGTGCATGACTGTGTATGGATGCCTCATATAAATGATTACATGCTGTCTCTCCAGCTCCATATGGTGGTCACTTACCTGTCCCCCTTTTGTGCTGTCACTTCCTTTCTTTTTCTGTGCCCCTTTACTATATGGAGTGTAACTATAGGCATGTCATTGTGACACACCTATCTGCATCAATGTATTGAACCCCTGTAATATTATGCATATCCTATTTCTCCACAGCATGCATTGCCATGCCTAACTCGGTGTACAGTAGCTATTATGTCCTATGTGGCTTATCCTGCCCATGTGCACCTTGCTTCTGGTGCATTTCCAAAATCAGTGCTGGGCATCCAGATGCACCACTTCCTCTGTGTAGCTGTTGCTGCCATCTACCATGGGTGTTCAGCATGGCACAGGGGTAAATTAGTGGGTATCTTGTCTTCCATCAATAAGCCTATTTTAAAGTTCAGCATCCTAATGCAGTAAGCAGCTGAATTGTATTACTGTGGTTTCTCACAATATACCATCCTCACTTTATATCATGTTAATTTGTGACTCTTAATGTGACGGTTATTTTAATGAGGGCTAATTGCTACTTTAAAGCATTCTGCTATCCACACTAAGTGGAAGTAACTTGTTTGACCCTGCCTGCCTAAGGGCTGTGGACACAAGTGCACAATATAAAATAGTACAACTCTGTATAACACATCAATAGATGCTATGCTCACTTTAGGAGAACCTTTGTAGCATGCAATATTAATTACTCATAATTAACATAGTAGGACAGTCCATTTCACTATCTTACTTTTAATAAATTTCAAACAATTGTCTACTTCCAAAAAAGAACTGAGTCACAAATTACTCTTATAAAGTGAATTACTTCCCTTCAGAAAGTAACCCACGAGCATTCTAATACAGTAAACATGCCCCTTCACATCACACTAATTCAACAGTAATCAAAAGTCTCTTAGAACAGTAAGATAAGTAGATCATCCAGTGAAACCCCAGTCATAATAGCTGTACATTGCCAGTCAGTGCCAGAGCTTAGCAATGAATTCCACATCTCAGGTTCATCACTTAATGACATTTGTCTGCTTACCATTAAACTTGCTTCATAATTAAAATAATGTTTAAAAGTCCTTGAGGTGTCCATTTGAATCATTTCCTTCCATAGCATGCCCACTAATGAACAGGTCACCACTATCTCACATTTTCCCTCTTCATTGTCAGGCTTTCAGTCCTCTGGCATTCCACAGTTTCATCGCCATTAGTACTTTTTCAGGATATGAAACCGCTGACTCCTTCCTCACATAATCCAAAGTAGATGAAGTATCTTATAAACTGTCTATTGCAGCGCCTTTCAAGATAAACAGTTGTATTATTGTGGAAAAAGTACTTCTAATACTGGTTTGAAGGACAATTTATACTTCAGTTTATGCTAAATTCCTTGATGGCATCTGAATGAAGATCTCTTTATTTTATTTTATTTGTTAATTGCTGTAAAGCACTATCTCCATGGACCTTTTCCAGACCCTCCCTTGGAATGCTATCTGGTTAAGTGACTTTCTTAGTCACACAGTTAGGAAAATGGATGCTGAGTGAATCAAACCATATAGCACAGGCAGCGGCTCATTAACAGTATAAATGTAATCCTCTGTGCCAACAGCCATTATATGGTACATAGTGGTTTCCAAGAAATCATGAAGTATTTGGATGTGACATAATGACTAAAGTTTTCACCTCGAGGACACAAAGTGCAGGGTTTGATTCTGACCTTGGGTTATCAGCTAGGTTTAAAATAGCCCTTCAGGGAAGGTGGCCTAGTATTAACTTATGAGGGCTTTGGCATAATGGTTAAGGTCTTCACCTAATAGACATAAGGTACAGGGTTTAAATCTAACCTCAAGTTATTGGTTAAGTTTAAAATGGCCCATCAGGGCATCTAGCCTACTATTCACTTATGATCTATAACTACTTACCTTTGTTGCACCATAATCCTTTTTCACAGCTGTATATAACCTGCTGTTTTTCATATCAAGCAGCACAATGGACCAAAATACACACACCCAGACTGAACAAAAATTACTCTTAATCAATCATGCACCTTATCTACCAAAGATAATTTCAGTCTATAGGCTTTCTCAATGCCCAGTGTCCTCTTCAAAAAGCCAGTCCATTACACCATCTTAGTTTTAATAAATTTCAAACAATCCTCTCCTTCCCGAAAAGAATTGAATCACAAATTGCTTCTACTTGCTCCAAGCTCATTAATTTCCCCTCAATGCATACAGTCTGGTTTGTTCAGCTCTACTAACGGAGTCCTTCCATCTGTCATTCTATGCTGTGCAACCTTGACTCATACTAGTCTTTCAAAACTTATGGGGATCTCAAGTTGCTTCAAATAGCAATTTAGTAACCCTGGAACCATTATCATCTCTTTGTGCGTAGCTTCAAGGGCACTAGATCATCTTCCACATCTGCACGAATGACAGATTATTGTCTTCTTTATTTGATGGGGCTCCACATCCATGAGGTGCTTTTCTTTTCCTTTTGATCCTTTACTGACACCTTCTTCTGGGTCTCTATCAGTTCAATGAAAAATCAGTTCATCGAATGGCATTTTCAGTGCCGTTACGTCGAACTGTTTATACTGAAATCACTGTACAGTGAGGATAAGGAAATTTGCCTTTTCCCTACTGTGGTGTGATCTCAGAGTTGGTATATATAATTAGCAGGGATACATATCTAGTGTCAGGTCTTACTCAAGCAATAGCATTCTTAGATCTGGAATTCTGAAATGGTAATTAAGGGTTATTTGAGATCAGCAACTGGTTAGCAGTTTAGGAATAAAATATCTCTGAACTTCATGGCTTACATTTGGCTTAACCACAGAGACAAACCAATCAAAAGTAATTTGAAATGTCTGAGGTAAGACTGAAGTAAAACAGTAAAGTGCCTGAAAGGAGCTCCAGTAAATAGTCAGGAAAAGTGATATACATGAACAAAGGATATTTATTTATTTACATTTTGTTCAGCAGGTTAGTCCCACTAGGCTAATAGACTCTTCAGGGAAACCTGACATGGTATTCTTACTGGTTAAGGGAAATCTGGCCAGGGCATCAGGAAATTTCCCCTACTGTTTTCAATAAGTGTTGTGGGATCTTTTACATTCACCTGAGCTACCAACAACTCACGAGGATGAAACCTGGGTTCAATGTCTTATCTAAAGGACAAGAGATGAAGGTATCCAAATTATGGTAATAAAAGCATTAATCTGTAATGTAAAATATGTATCAATTATAAATAAGACAGAAACACTGTAATTCTCAAATGATATGTCAGTCAGGGTAGAATAAAACAGATAACAGTTGGAAAGGATGAAAAAGACATAAACAGCAAAACAGAAAGTACAGATTAATGGAGTAAAAGGCAGAAAAGTACAGATTAATGATGTAAAAGGCAGAAAATACTCAAAATAGCAAATGCCCAAACTGAGGAAAGAATAACTAATATGGTCAAGAAATGTCATTAAGCAATTTATTATTACATGTTATAGTAGAGAAAAAGACTAAGGATGAGATGAGGCTTAATAAAATGGAGGGAGATTACTAATAGTGCCTGGTGAAAGTTATTAACTTAATTATTTGGTAATCAGTTAAACACACTATACCTCTCAAACTGCAAACATAGAACATAGGAACAAAGGCCCTTGAAAAGTAGGAACATTCGGCAAAAATCTGGGCATTTAATTAGCATAAAATTTGATTGCCAAATGGCACATATCTCTTCCTACTTTCAGTAGGAATATGGGATATTACCTAGAAACAGATTTAAAATATAAAGTGACAAAAATGATGGAAAAAAACTAATGTTATCAAAGAGAATCTAAAATTTGTACACTTTAATGAAATGACTTGCAGAATTCTACCTCACAATGTAATTAATTTTTCCTTCTGAAAAAGAGAGATGCAAGATGTTTGTCTTCTTTCTTTCTTTAAATTATTGGTGCCACTAGTTTATTGGTCATGTAGTGTGGTTTTCTGTGTACTACACAGTTTCATAAATCACATTTGATTAGGGAGATTTAGAAAATTTTGTGAAGGTGAATCATATGTAGGAGTAATTCAGACCTGAAAATAGGAAACGTTCTTCCAAAATAGGGACAGTTGAGAAACCTGAAGCATACCACTTCAGACTGGATCATTTTAGATGTGACGCGAGGAAACGGTATCACTTCATATTGCCAAAATGCTGAAATATTGAATTTTAGCATTTTGACAGTATAAAGTCGAAACCGTTAAAACACAACACCTCACAACCACAAAATCACAACATCGAACACGCAGCATACGGCACACAACACACAAACCATAACACCCACATCACAAAACACTGAAAAACAACACAACACCACACTGACACACACCTACACTACACATATGCAGGGGGACACCCCCTCATGGGGGGCTGCACCCTCCCACTACTTATATACACTAAGTCCAAGATCGCACAAACAGTAAAAAAAAATCACCCTCAGCCAACACACACACTCATACCCCCACCTCCCTACCCTGACCCACTCATGCAAGTTACAAAAACCACTCACGCACACTCACTTACCTTAAACTGCAAGCACCATCCCAGCCGAACACTTCTGTACGATAATGAAAATGCATAAGCATGAATTCAACATAGTTCTATTCGGAATTATGCACTTTCGTTATTTGGAGGTTTCGGCTTCATGGACATGAATTGCTGAAATTCAATATTTCAGCAATTCGCTTTTATGAAGTGAAACCAAGGAAACACATAGAATATGGTAAACAATAATGTTAGAGCTGGGTTTGCTTTGTCGCACAATCTTTTGAGGTGTAAAAAAGTTGGTGAGCCCACTTGCAATGCGTCCAGGTCAACCATACCAAAACCAAACTGTTTCAATACCATTCTGAGTGAAACAAACTATACAAAAAATAATTCAGTCTAGTAATTCAGTTTAGTAACAGACTATGTTTTGGTGGGCAAAGTCTCTCACAACCCCTGTGCAAGTAGCGGTACTACCTGCAACCCCAACTTAATGTACGGAACTCTTGTGTTCACAAGGGAAGTGAATTAAATTTTCTTGCAGTGACATCAGTTGACAAGTGTATGCTTCCTTTGACCATTTGTGCATTATTGAACAAGTGACCTTCACACAAGCTGAAAGCACTCCACTGGTTACTTCCCTTCCTTGGTATGGCAGCAAGACAAAAGATAAAAGCTATTACCTCATTAGTTTGACCTCAGTGGTAGAGAACCATCACCAAATAATTTGTGAAGAAAACAACTATGGATCATATAGAGTATCCGGAGGCTCATGCACAGCAGTACCAATGAGTAGCATGAGTTCATATCAAGGATGTATCCAATATAGCCAGATGATGAATGGCCTTGTGGTTGATCCTAGGGAGACAGCTTTGGTAAGACATTATAAAACAAGTCAGATGCCCCCTTGATCATGATAGTTTGATCAGGGGTATGGGTGCCATGGTGGATTACTGTGAAAATAGACCTAGTGTTGGCCTTGGCCAGCACCCATTTGATGGTGTCACGGGTGCTTTGGCTGAGCCCGAGGAAAATGAGCAAAAAACAGTCAGCAATCCTTGTCGTCCACTATTAATTTCCAACCGAAAGGGAGACTTTAAGATTTACAACTACTCTAGTTCCACCATCACTATGGACATGGCTGACTTGTTGGCAAAAGGTAATACTTTTGTACCTACACAGAAATTGAACTTAGTAAAAACAATCATCGATGTTAAACATTATGTGTGGAAGTTGAACCTATCTTTGTTGATGGGTAAATCTTTACATAGTGCTGATCCCCTCTTTGTCTCTAGTACATTTAATCCCCCATTAAACCCAGTTCTACAAACGTTTCAGCAAATTTGTGAACTTGACATTAGGCAGATTGCCCGGTCCAACAAAAATATCGTCAAATCAAACACCACCAGTGACGAAAGGGACTTTCTGGCATTTATTAGATCCCAGAAAATAAGGGTATGTAAGCCAGATAAAGGTGGTGGGTTAGCAATATTTGACATCAGTGATTATACTAGTAACACAGTTAATGGAAGAATGGGAAAATAAACTAGTAAATGTGAACAATCCCATAACAGAACTCAATGAAGGCTGTCCCACAAAGAACGTCACCATCAAACAGACTCTTCAGTCCAGTGTAGTAATTCACGAAGATTTAATAACACATAGCAAGATAAAAATACATAAGTTAAGCGCTTTCATTTCCTCAAACAACGGAAACTTCTTCAGAATGACCAAAAGAGTGAAATTAGTTTAATCATTGAATTACTGGAAATGCTCAGTTGTGACACAACAGGGTCTATTCACTGATTTTAATGGTTAAAGTACATGGTAACATCTAAATGTAAACAGTGTTTTTTTACTTACATGGCCATAGACCAGATAGTTCCATCTATAAGAGGTGGTCCGATGCCAATTCTCTTAGAAGAACTGGAATTGGCATGGCAAATCAGGCTTGAAGCATGTAGACCCCTGGGTTGAATGACATGTGCTCCATAAGTTGTATTTTGAAAAATAAAAACATGGGTAGATAGTACATCACAGGTTTACAAAGTCATAATTAAATGATATGGTTAAGAAAAACTTGCATTGAAAAGACATGATTACTTAGTGGCAAAATGTCACTTGATTTTAATTTGTTCAATTAACATAATTGCTATTTAATTTATACAACTTGTTGTTAAATGCTGGTTTTGTATCTTAGATGCTGTATTCTAACTGTTTAAAGTATATTGACCCTTCATTAATGTAAATTTCCAAGTAAGTGTCTAAGTTAAATTTAAATTGAGTAAATGAGACACATATTTGTTAAAATAGGGTCAAGTTCAATACTTACATCTTTTGTGGTTGTCAGTATATTATTGTTTTGGTTTTTAATGAGTGGTTTTAAGTTTTACAACTTTAAGATGTCCATTTCCATAAAGGTAATGTGTTTGTGACATCAGCAGTGTCGCAATTTAAATTGTGTTGGTTTTAATTTTATGGACTTCTGAAGAAATTTGCTTTAGTGCAAACAAAAAGCACTTTAAGTCTACAGTCTTGTATGTAATTTGTGCCATCTATTTATCAGTAAACGTTTGGAACTACCTCCTCGACAGCTGTGTTTTTTGTTACATATCTGAAGATGACAACAAAACTACTGCAATGTCATTATTAAAAGACCTTTCAAAAGATTCTGCCCAGGATTTAATAAAATCCGTTTAGGCACTGTGTAGACCCTACATGGCATGTACCCTTGTACATGGCCACTGCTCCCTCGGCAGTGCCCCATGCATATTAATGATGGTGAAGGACAGCATAGGAACAGGGATATTGAATCTGTGTAGGGAGAAGTGTAGAGGCTACCCATGGTTGTGGATGCCTGGTCAGATGTTATGTGCAGGGTGAGTTTCCCTGTAATGTTCTCCACTACTGTTGAAATTCTGAAGGTTTCTTATATGTGTGATATATTTTTATGATGTGTTTGTTGTTATAATATTTAAATTATATAATTTTTTTTCTATATTGCTGTATGTTTGTGCTGGATGGCCCGGAGCTCTTTAATGCCAAGTTGCGCTTACATACAGACAGCTGACACCTGCTACACAACTAAAAATAGAAACCAGATGCAATTAATTATCATAATTAATTTTTTTAAATGTATTTTTTTTTTAATTGCCATTTGCACGACACAGTGCTCATACATTCATAGCCGACACCTGCCAGACATCTAAAAATAGAAACTGGATGTAATTTATTTCTGGTTATGTTTAAGCTTGTTTGCGCAGTGCATCACGGTGCTCAGCAATGCTAACAGGTAGCCTAGTAGTATAGGTGAAGATATACTAGTTTATAATATCCAAGTAGCTAAATGAGTAGAGTTACAGTCTAATGCTTAGTGGGTCCTGGGTTTGAGTCTATAGCAGTCATATCATGTCTGTAATTTAATTTACTGGTTTTGTTTAATTTTAAAAACAAAATTGTTAAATAGTGCAGTGCTGCACTGTGCTGAGCACTGCTTAAACATGCTAATGGCCACTACTGTTTGAGCAGTGCTAAGCTTCGTTAAAACCACGGGTGTGCAATTTTTCACACTGCTCAGCTCTGCTTAGCTGGTTTGTGCAATGCTAAGTGACACAGTGCTTTTTTGATTGTTGCTCAATGATGTGTAAGGGTGGGAAAACAGCTTATATTAAGTGCAATAGGTGGGAATTCTGCACCATTCTTTGGAGTCTGCTTCTCTGCTGATATGCCAGGTGGTATTGGAGAGGGTGCATGTTTTTGGGCGCAGAGATGGGGTGTGCAGGAGTCCACGGTATTGTTGGGCTTCTGGTATGGAATCATAAACCAGGGCTGATGCAGGGAGTTTTCCAGGGCTCAGAATCTAAGGATGAGGCCTGGGACCAGTTGACTAGGGAACTTACCAGTGCCACTGTTGAGCAGTGCCGTCACCATTATGACAACCTCAAGAGGAGAAAGAAGGGAATCTTGGAAACCACAAATATGTAAGTATGTTTTCCACTGTTTTACCAAAATGCAAGCTGAGTGTGTGCAAAACTGGTATGCATAATGGTGTGCTTCTCTCCCAACAGCTGCAGCCGAGAGGACTTGTAATGTTCAGTCTCACACCAGGCACCTGGCCAAGTTGAGCCGTGAGTGTGGTAAGTTTGGGTTTATTATGCTAACTGTAGTGCAATAAGCAATAAAGAATGAAGAATGAACTGCAACAAAGAATACACAATAAAAACTGTAGTGAAATGAATGGACAATTAGAACTGTAGTGCAATAAATGAACAATAACAAATGTATTGCAATAAACAATAAACAATGCCAATAACAATAAGCAAAATAGTGTACAGCAGGATTGTGGCATCATAACAATTGCAGTAGAGCTGCATGCATTGCATGTCTATGGTAAGGTTGCTGCAGTCAAGTGTAACACTATAATAGCTGTAGAATGCAAAACTAATGGCCTGCAAACTGTATTGCACAACTCATAGTACATTCCAAGGCAATTTCAGTCACATAATGCTCTCTGTTCCTCCTACTCCAGATAATAAAGGTATATGGGTAAGGTAGCCCACTCTATTGGCAAATATTGTGTGTGGACTTCACAGAGACTTATCAGCAATACCAATAAAGTGTTAAGCAGCATTGTGGATTCCTAAATAAATCTGTCATAATATTTGCAGTACAGGCTGCATTCCTTGCATGTGTGTTCTACTGTCACTGCAGTCAAGTATAACACTGTAATAGCTCTAGAATGCAAACCGAATGTCCTGTAATATGTATTGTTCATCTCATAGTATGGTCTAAGGTTGTCTCCAGGCCAATTTCAGGCAAATAATGCTCTCATTTTCTCCCACTCCCTGCAACAAAAGGTATATGGTTGAGGTAGCCCATGTTATGAGCAGATAGTGTGTGTAGATTTCACAGAGAATTATCAGCAATACCAATAAAGTGTTAAGCATCATTGTGTTTTCCTAGATAAATCTGTCTGAATATTTGCAGTAGGGCTGTAGTCATCACATGTGTGTACTAAGTTGCTGCAGTCAATTGTTACATTATTTGCAGATGTCCTCTGCAGTCACAGCTATAGGGTTCTACTCCCATGCCTGCCAACTGAGGGATGACTGCTTTCTAGTTTACTTACTGTACACAAACATGCCTCTCATGTGTCACAGTTTCTCGTAATGTAATTCAAACTGTCCAATCCATATGTCACATGATTACCAGATAAATGATGACCTGAAATGCAATCTATTACCAAATACATTTACAGAACACTTTGGTAGTTATATAAGTCCACATTATGTGAAACTGTTCTCTGTAGTTGTGTACCTACATTTGTTAGTGCTTGGCCCATACTGATCCATGCTATCAGCTTGAGAGGTATGCATGTGCTACATCAGCTATAGGAGAATTGTAGTCACTGTACTCAAGACTGACACTACACACCTGTAGAAGTATGTATTACCAGTGTTTTCAGGGACATCATCTGCAATGTCACTAATGGAATGTTTTTCTCTCTCTCTCTCTCTCTCCCCACCCCTTATCTTCATTTATTTATTATTATTATTTACTATTATGATTTAATATTAACACATTTTGTTAAACTAACTATATTTTGTTAAATTTTGATTTATTATTATGTATTATTATGATTCAATATTAACATATTTTGTTAAACTAACTGTTTTGTTGGCCTTATGGTTTAATTCTTACTGGTATGCTGTTAACATACTGACTGTTATGTTACTTAATATTGTGTTACACATAATATACATTAATATGTATTTGGATTAATACATATGATGTTCCATTCTGTTAATACTAATGATGGCTTGGTTATTATTAACCTTAACTTACTGCTATAACTCATTTACTGCAGTGCATCAAGGTAGGCCGGTTCTGTCTGATCTGCCTACTTTGCCTCCTCTGGCCATGGCACCGGGTCCCAGCATGTCTGGGACTTAGACCAGTGTGCTGCCTCTGCTGCCTCAGTGCTACCTGTGACATCTGGTAGTTCTGCCCCATGGGACGGGGCTGGGCCCCCCTCTGGGAGCAGTGGTGGAAGGTGTGTTGTCATCCAGGATGAGCTGTCAGTTTTAGTGAGCAGGATTGTGTACTGTGGTTTTGGCCACAGCCTGCATCAGATGGAGGGCATGCTTGGCAACCAGGTGGGGCAGCCTCATCCCAGTTCCCAGCCTCTACCACTGCCACCCCAGGGCAGTGATGAAGCAGTGCTGACAGTGCCATGGGTGGGGATGTGAGTCATACTGCTGCCTTGTGGAGGCACATTGGATCGAGATTCAACAAAATCCTCCCCATCCAAGGTGTTCATCCCCCTCATGTGTCACACACCACCCCTGTCTGTTGACTTGTCTGTCCTGTCTGCAAATACATCCTCACCTACCCAACTTAACTCCCCCATACGTACCTATGTCTCTTCCCCCACATTCCACTCTCACCTTAAAAAAAAATGGGCACCTGTCCCAAAAAACATATTGTCTCATACATAGTTCTCCATTTTAAACAGGTGTCCACTGGACACACGTAATTTGGTCCAATCGGCTTGACAATGCAGTTAAGTTATCCTCACCCATCTGTCTGGGGGTCAGAGTTCAAAGTCATGTACAAATTCTGTCAAAGTGCATAGTTATTGCTGTACAAGAAATGGATAACTATGGTTCTTTCCTACACCCTTCCTGCACATCCCTACATGCCTTTCACTATGTTTTTCCCCCTGCTTGCACCCCATTTCACCACTTTCCTATCTCCCCAATTTTCTTTTCTTTATATTTTGTTTAGCACAAAGCTGCTCGATGCACAGCGTCACGCAGCTTCGCTAAGCTCAGCTAAATAGAGCTATATTGAATATATGTGTTTTCAATGTATAATAAACATGTATAAAATAAACACCTGTCCCATATTTCAAATGCAAGACCATCACACCTGCAAACCACTGCATTAACCTTCCACACCACACAGCTCTTAATTAAAACAAGTGGGTTAAACAAAACATAGTAATTGCCAGTTACAGTGATTAAGTTTGTTTCAGCTAAGCTGCGCATTGTGCTGAGTTATGCAAACTTGATTAAAAAGTAATGGAAAAAATGGGAGTGTACCTTGGACTCTGGTGCAAGACTACACCGCACCACTAGAAAGCCAAACACATAAGAATGGGTGCAAGTGAGGCCTGTGATAGCAGGTAAATGTACCCTTTTATCATCATCATGTATAAATACACCTGCTAAGGCATTAATGGCAAAATACATGTTAATCTGGAACCCTGGTGCAGAAATACATCCATATAAAGCCACGCGCATACTGATGGATGTAAAAAAATGTTTGTCACAGCCTATATGTGTTCACATATATCTTCCAAATATACCTGCTGTAGCAGTGACTCAGTAGCTTAGTTTGTTAAATGCCTTGCAGACAGTACATTTTGCCACAGACAGTCCTGGGTTCAAATCCAGTGGTGTGTAGCAGTGAAATTGCAGTAGTGTGAAGCCAGCAATTAATGACTGAGTCATGCCCTCTTTATCCACACAATGCATTTCAAATTAAATGTCTGATTTTCATTGATGGAAGTCACAGGCCTGCAGATAGAAACACATGTCACATATCCCTATAACAAAACTGTAAGTACATAAAGTGTCACGTCATGCATTAATATGCATTCACAGAGATGTTCAACTCAAGTACTGCAAATGAGGGCCACTAATCAGAGTGCACCACACAATCCTTTCAAACTCACAGTGCAGATTAGCACAGCTGTGTGAAGATAGGTGAAGGCTGCCAGCCTAGCTAGATAGAATTTTGAAGATAATTCTGTCATTTGTAAATATTAATATAAGCCACAGGCTTGTTCTTTTAAATGTGAAAAGACTGTATTGGATGTTGAAGTGAAAAAATGTAACAACAGTGCACTCTGCTGTAAGAAAGCTAAGTCAAGCATTTCACGACTCTCGTTGATCTCAGGGCTTGGAGCCGAGATGTCTGGATGAAGGAATTCTGGATATTGTCTTGAGACCAGAGCTAATTGCTAGAATTTGCATGTATATATTTTTTATTGCTCTGGCTTCCTGACCAGCTGCAAAAGGGCTATTAACCTCTGAGTTTCTATTAGTCTGAGAACCAGAAAGAAATGATGTAATCTAAAATTAATCAGTGGTACTGTGTTATCAATTTAAGGACAGAAAGAATGAGGGCATTTAGCATTTGTCTTGAGAACATCCAACTCACCAGCTCTCTGCCTGTGTTCTATATGTAAGTTTATTTTAGAACTGTGTTTTCTCTTAGATATAGCTAGAAAAATAGGAAGATTAGATTAGCTTTTTTTTCTGTATTTATGTCAGAACTTTTCTACTGTATTATTTTAAGTATTTCTCTGTGATCTCTGAACTCTTGACTAGCACTGTGTAGTAAGAAGTATTGTCTTGTGTTTTTATTATTTATTATTAAATATTTTTAAACCTTTCAACTGTGGATGTTTTGTGTCAAGATAATTTAAGCTCTAAGAGTAAATTGCATGTATTTAGTGATATTGTACAAAGCCATTCCAATAGCCTTGCTGTTCAGTCACACTTACCATTTGGATAATAATATTGCACAGTGTAATTGGACACCCTTTCATAAGGGCCTTTTAGTAGCTGATAAATATTAGTAGGTGGTGACAAGTGGTACTACCATATAGTCTGGGTAAAAGGGGCACAGCTGGCGAACCTGTGGCAGCCTTCCCCAGGAGTGTCTGTGTGGTTGTATATAACTCTTATCTCAAAGAGTGTGTGTGCCAGCTACTAGGCTGAGATCTGGACCCTATAGCTGTGCCAGTGGGGAGTCTTATTGGGGACCTGGAGAGAAAGGGAGTAACCAGCCCCAGACTGACTGTGATCTCTGTGTGCTCTTAAGGGAAATTGTGCTTTACTGTGTGTGCATTTGTTATCCTTTCCCTATATGGATGCCCCTCACTGGTGTTAGTGGTGAGGATTGAGATTCCTTGATTGCTGGGCCAGTGCACGGGTGCCACATATTAATTGTTTGGCAGTGGTGGGATATCCACACCACGTATTAATTTGTTGGCAAATACTAATTGGCTTGTAGTGGTGTGGGTAGTGTGAATTCCTGTAGCTTGTGTACAGTGATCTCTGAAGGTGTTTTTGTACTCTAAACCAGCCACACAGTGAATACTCAGAGGTCAGATCACAATTGTATTATTTCTTTTGTTAGCTTAGTTAGTCAGGGAGAGCAGGCAAGCATGTCAGCAGCAGAGTATGGAAAGCTGACAAGGAGCCAGCTGGCTGAGATGTGCCAGGCTTAAGGACTGGTGCATGGAAACCTGACTAAGGCAGACATTTTTGCAGCTTTGGTCACAGCTGCATCAGAAAACAGCAACCAGGAAGACAATCAGACTGGCAGTGGAGATGTACCACACTCAAGGAATGGACAGCTCAACCTTTCTACAGAGGACTTAAAAATCCCTATGGAGCTAAAGAAACTTAAGTTGGAGGCCAAGCATGTGGAAATAGAAGCAGCAGAGAGACTGAGGCATATAGAGAGTGAGGACAATGAGAAACTGCAATGTTTGCAGGCTGAGGAGAATGAGAAACTGCTACGTCTGGAAGCTGAGGAAAAGAAAAGGCAGAGGCAGCATGAAAAGGAGATGCAGACTCTTCACCAAAGTCATGTAGGTAATGGGGAAGGGAGTAACTGGACCTCCAAAGCACAAAAGGTCAGTAAATTTCTCCTGCAGTTTACAGAGGGGTATAATTTTGATAGTTTCATTCACATGTTTGACAGGGTATGAAAACAGTATGATGTTGACCAAAGGCTCTGGGTACGGTTCCTGATCCCCTTACTCCATGGCAAAGCTGTAACTGTGTTGTCTAAAATTTCTGATCAGGAATGTTTTGCTTATACTACTGTTAAGAACTGCTTGTTAGACTTCTTTAAGCTAACACCTGAAATGTATAGGAAAAAGTTTTGTGAGCATAGACGCAAGGCAGATGAAAGTGTGTGTGAATATGTTGCTGAACTGAGCACTTATTTTCATAGGTGGGTGAGTGGGTGTCAGGTCACCACTTTTGAATGGATGGCAGACCTTTTGGTGAGGGAACAAGCCCTTATCACATTGCCTGAGGACATGAGGATCTGGTTAGCTGATAGACAATGTGCTAGTTCAGATGAGTTGGGGAAGAAGGGAGACCAACACCTAGCAAGCAGGGCATCCCTGCACAAGAAGGGGACCCTCAGTACTGCTCATGGCTCTAAAAGAACCCATGGTGGGCAGCACAGACTGCCCCAACAGAATCTGCCAGTAGCAGTGGAAGCCACTAGTCCAGGTATACGTCCAGGACCTAAGGTTAAATGTTTTGAATGCAACCAGTGGGGCCATGTGGCATACAGATGTCCATGGAGGCAAGTTGGGGAACAAAAAGTGAGGGAGTCAGTAAGTGGAAAAGAAAATGCCAATAGTAGGTTGTCTTGAGATAACAAGGGTACCGCACTACCATCCTGCAGATGTCCTGATAGGAAAGGATTTGGATGAGGCAGTACCATGTGCTTATGCAGTTACATGCAGTCAGTTTAGGAGACAATCATGTGGGTCTGGTAGCCTGGGGGAGTCCCAGACAGACTGCATGTTGCAGCCAGGACTGTTGAGGTGGTTACTTCAAGGAGGGACCTACTCTGTAGCAGTGAGACTGAATGTGAGCCACAGCTGCTTGTGGGTACTGATGTTCCCTTGGACAGAGTGACTGCAAAGGTAGGGGTGAGTAGTAGTACTCAGGCTGGCAGTGAGGCACCACTGTCAGAGGATGCCAGACTTCCTGTGGAAAGGAGCTGGTAAGGGTTACCAAGAGAGAGTTCAGACAGGTTCAGCTCTCAGACCCTACATTGCAAGGCCTGAGGCAGGTAGCTAGTGAGGCACCTGATTCTCAAGGGAAGGGGATTCTGTATACTGGGACAAAGTGTTACTGTACAGAGAGTGGACCCCTGAGGGAGGGCTAGAAGGTGAGAGGATACAGCAGTTGGTAGTGCCTAGAGGCTACCATCTGGCACTTCTAGCCATAGCCCATGATATTCCCTTTGCAGGTCATATGGGCATAAAACATACAAAGAGGCGTATTATGCAGAACTTCTATTGGCCTGGAATTTCTAGAGATGTAACAGGTACTGCAGGACCTGTGAGCAGTGCCAAAAGGTAGGCAAGGCAGGAGACAAGGTGAGACCTCCTTTGATGCCTTTGCCTGTGATTGAGGAGCTATTTCAGAGGGTAGCTATGGATATTGTGGGGCCTCTGAGTACCCCAAATTCCACAGGGAAAAAGTATATCCTAGTGGTAGTAGATTATGCTACAAGATATCCTAAGGCAGTGGCTTTGTCCTCCATTGAGGCAGAAAAGGTGGCAAGTGCTTTATTAGAGATTTTCAGCAAGCTAGGTTTCCCAAAAGTAATACTGACTGACAGAGGTGCCAATTTCATGTTAGACCTGCTGGCTTGTCTGTGGAAGTACTGTGGGGTGAAGCAGCTGAAGACCACCCCTTACTATCCCCAGACTAATGGTCTGGTTGAGAGGTTAAACTCTATAATCAAGTCCATACTACGGGCATTTGCAGACCAGTTTAAGAGGGAGTGGGACAAATATTTTCCCCATCTGTTCTTTCCTTACAGAGAGGTTCCCAAGGAATCCACAGGTTTTTCACCCCTTGAGTTGTATGGGCATAGGGCGAGGGGACCTCTAGATTTAATTCGTGATGAGTGGAAAGGTGAGTGTGAATCTCACAAGGAGTCTGTTGTGGCATATGTCCTAAACCTTAGGACAAGGCTCAGGGAACTCATGGGCTTGGCCCAGGAGAACCTGGCAGAAACCCAACAACAGAAAATGTTATGATATGACAGGAATGCTAGAGAGTATGCTGTAGGGCAGCAGGAAATGGTTCTCATTCCTGTCAGATTCAACAAGCTGCAAGCAGCTTGGGAGGGACCCCTACAAGGTGGTAAGAAAGGTAAGTGATGTTAACTACATGGTAGAACTGCTAGGCAGGAGGCAGGGGCACAAATTATAGCATGTTAACATGATGAAACCTTACTATGATAGGGAAGCCCTTGTGCTGAGTATTTGCAGTGGGTTGCAGGAGGAGTCTGGGGGAGATCATGTGTCTGATCTCCTCAGTGAGGCTCGGACAGACAACTCAGTTGAAGGGGTAGCAATGTCCCAGCAGCTATCTCCTACCCAAGTTCGAGAAATCTGAGCAGTGTTACAGGAGTTTGGGGACATGTTCACTGAGAAATCAGGGTGCACCCACCTGGTGCAGCACCAGGTGGATACAGGACCCAAAGGCTTATTAGGCAGGCCCCTTATAGGGTGTCTGAGAGAGTCAAACAGACTCTGAGGGAGGAGATACAGGAAATGTTGGAACTAGGGCCATTTCAAGAGTCCAACAGTCCCTGGGCCTCCCCAGTGGTGCTGGTGCCAAAGAAAGATGGCAGCACCAGGTTCTGTGTGGACTACTGGAAATTAAATAGTCACACAGAGTCAGATGCTTATCTCATGCCTTGGACAGATGAGGTCCTAGAGCAGCTGGGTGGGGCTAGGTATCTTACAGCGATTGATCTTACCACAAGTTACTAGCAGGTGCCCTTGACTCCCAGTGCTAGAGAGAAGTCAGCCTTTGTGACTTCTTCTGGCTTTTATGAGTTCACAAAGATGCCCTTTGGGATGAAAAATGCCCCAGAAACTTTCCAGAGGCTGGTAGATTATATTCTAACAGGAGGGTTTGCCCTTGTTTATCTAGATGATATTGCCATCTACAGCCACTCCTGGCAAGAGCACCATCAGCATGTCAGGATGGTGCTGGGCAGACTACAGAGGGCAGGGTTGACCGTTAAGCCCAGCAAATGTCGGGTGGGTATGGCAGAGGTCTCATACCTGTGACATAGAGTGGGGAGTGGTGAGATCAGACCAGAACCTGCCAAAGTAGAAGCCATTCAGGCATGGCCAGCACCTGTTATCAAAAAGCAGGTGAGGGCATTCTTAGGGACAGCAGAGTACTACAGAAAGTCCGTCCCTAGTTATCGTACCATAGCTGCTCCCCTCACAGACCTGACAAGGAAGAACAGTCCAGATAAGTTAATGTGGACCCTAGCATGTGAGCAGGCATTCCAAAAGCTTAAGGAAGCTTTGCAAAGACCCCCTGTGTTAGCCTGTCCAGATTACAGCAAATAATTTGTTGTGCAGGTGAATGCTTCGAACCATGGGGTGGGGGCTGTACTTAGCCAGATTTCTTCAGAGGGAGAAAACACCCAGTGGCTTATCTCAGTCATAGGCAACTCAGGGAGGAATGCTATGCAGCTGTAGAAAAGGAATGTCTAGCCATAGTGTGAGCACTACAGAAACTTCAGCCTTATCTGTATGGAACAAAATTCACTGTAGTTACAGACCACAGCCCCCTAACATGGTTACACAGAGCCAGCCAGTAAGATGCCAAGTTGCAAAGAAGGAGCCTAGGGTTGCAAGCATATATGTCAGTGCAGCACTGCAGTGGGATTAGCAATGCCAATGCAGATGGGCTCTCAAGACAGGGAATAGGGCAAGGTATACTTAGATAGACCTAACCCTCTCAAGCAATGTTTCTCAAGGGCCACTTGAAAAACTAGCTTGCATTCTCCGAGGGGGGGGGGGGATGTGTGAAGATAGGTGAAGGCTACCAGCCTAGCTAGATAGAATTTTATAGATAATTCTGTCATTTGTAAACATTAATATAAGCCACAGGCTTGTTTTCTTAAATGTGAAAAGACTGTATTGGATGTTGAACTGAAAAAAATGTAACAACAGTGCACTCTGCTGTAAGAAAGCTGATAAGTCAAGCATTTCATGACCAAAGGAAACATATGGAAGCATGTCTAGCATTCGGAATTGTTCCTAGAGGACTACGTATACTGAAAATGCCCACATTCGGTTCAACATACCCAGAACTACTGTCGAAGTGGCAAAAAGTCAATTTGGAAACCAGTTTTAAATATATTGAGCTTTTAGTAGAGCAATACACCATCATCGAATCTGAGTTGAAAAGTGAAGCCGATACATTAAATCAAGTTCTAGTTAAATCCCTTAATAGTACACAGACAGAGGGATTTTTCAGTGAACTATCGACTACACTATCTATACATGATAACAGATTACTTTTAGCTAAAAAAAGGAAATTAGAAAGAGACTGTTTAGATTTCGCTAAGGGGAACGTTTTCTCATGGCCGAAGGAATCCATCCGGACTAGAAATGCTGAAACTCCTTCTCATACTGAGCAAGCAGCAACACAGTATGATCGAGCCATTGCTCCTACTACCACTACCGGTTCTATTGCATCACTTCCATCTACAAGCGTGTGAACCGAGAAAGAGATAGTAGTGGAGATACATGCTGAGCCAGTCGCTTCATCTAATGATAATCCTCTAAAACAACGATAGCAACCAATACAACACCTAATACCATAGAAGAAATAAATGATGAGCTCCATTTTCCCTTATCGTTCAAACCCATGAACAGACAAGAATGGAGTCCGTATTACAAGGGGCGCAAGGGGAAGACGTCCGAGGAGCCATAGGAATTCCAGAAGAAAATTCTGAAACCAGCACAAAGGATCTAATAGTGAACTTATCGAAACAAATATTGACATCAGTAGAGGTATCTGTTTTAAATAGAGGGTTATCATTTATTCCCTCACAGTCTGTTGATGTTACTAATATCATAATTGATCTTAAGTGTTTTACTAGAAATGTAACATTAGACTTATTATATAACAATGATCAAGGCTTAAATAATAACAATGCCAATGCATTTTCTAAGCCGTCTACCTTTATACCTCAACTACACACTTATTTAGAATGTTTTGAAAAAGCATGTACTGTAGTCTTGTTAGCATTGTTCAATGATATATCTTGTAAGTCAAGAACACAGTTTTTTAACTTAACTAGTGAAGAGAGACAAGCTTTAAATAACTTACAGCATAATGAAAATATAGTGATTAGGCCTGCTGATAAGGGAGGTGCTACTGTGATATTAGACAAGGATTTTTATGAAAAAGAAAAAATTGATATGTTATCTGATCAGTCTACTTATAAGTGTCTAACTCCTATGGAATTAAATGTTTTAATCAAGAATGTATATACAGATTTATATGACATGCTAATGTGCTCTATTATAGACAATGACCTATATAAATATTTTCTCATCGAGAGACCATTAGTTCCTATGTTTAGAGGCCTACCGAAGATTCATAAGAACTTAGAAAAACCACCACTGAGACCCATAGTCTCAGGTAAAGGATGGTTAACTGAAAGCATCTCTATTTATATAGAGAAACAGCTGAAACCTATTGTACAAACAACTACATCTATTCTTAGGGATACGCAACAATTTTTAGAAGTTCTAACTATATTAAATAATGGTGGGCTCTTGATGGAAACAGATTATTTAGTAACTTTGGATGTAAAATCCTTATTTACGTGTATACCCAATGATGTAGGTTTAGAATATTTGAGGTTATATCTAATACAGAAAGATATTACAAGAGATGAAGCAATTAAGATTATAATGTTATTAGAATTAATTTTGAACAACAATGCTTTTATATTTGCTGATAAGTATTTTTTGCAAACAACAGGAGTGGCGATGGGTACTCCATGTGCCAACTCATATGCAAACTTAGTACTTGCTTATTGGGAGCATACATATATTCTTGGACACACTGTTTTTTCTAAATACATTAAACTTTATAAGAGATTTGTGGATGACCTCTTTTTGATTTGGGGAGGAGACTATGAATCACTTAATGATTTTATCACTTATATAAATGGCACTACTAGCTTCTTAACACTAACTAGTAAGTGCTCAAAAGATTCTATAGAGTTTCTTGATGTGCTGATCTCAAAGGATAGAGATAAGATACATACATCTATATATAGGAAACCCTGTCGAAGAAATGCTTTCTTACATAGAACTAGTATGCATCCCCCACATATATATAAAATGTGGTAAAGAACCAGGCATTAAGATGCTCTAGACTAACTAGTAAACAGGAAACTTTTGAAAAGGCCATAATGGATACAGAAAAGGATTTATCAGATAGGGGCTACAGTAAAAAAGATTTAGAGAATCTAAATTATGTGGATCGAACAGGTAAAGGACGTCCATACATAGAAGGCGTTGAACATCAGAATAATAATATGACAGTTTACCAGAAAAGAAATAATAAGATCAAAAAAGGGTTAGTATTCCATATACTAACTGTAATAGAATGATAACAGATGTTATTAGAAAGAACTGGGGAATTCTGACCTTAGACGAAGAGATTAGCAAGATAGTAGGTCAACATCCGAGTTTCAGTTACAAGAACACTAGATCATTAAAGAGACTTCTATGTTATGAACACAAAGAGACAAGAACATTTTCAGTAAAAAAGGGAACTTTTCCCTGCTATAATTGTAATCAGTGTCAATATATATATATAATAGAAATACTTTCATACATCCTGATACACAAGTATGTTATGAGTTTGATTTTTATGCTAGTTGTGCTTCCAGAAATGTTGTTTATTTAGGTGTTTGTCAGAAATGCAATATGTATTATGTCGGTAAAACAAATAGAACATTAAGAGAAAGAATCAGGGAACATCTATATGCCATAAGTAAAGAGAATGAGACCAACACCCTAGCTAAACATGTGATTCACAATGACACCAGACATAAATTTAAGTTTATGGTCTTGGAACTCATACATACCACTACAAGGCTAGGAAACATTAGCAACTTTACTGAAAAAGAAGAGAGCAAATGGATAATTAGATTACAAGCTGACATTAGACATGGTCTCGATGATAGAGTTTCTTTAAAACCCTTTTTAAAAGATAGACCACTGAGACATTAACATCACTGTTCTTTCCAAGTTGCTCTTCATCTTTATACACATACATATGTACTGTATCTCTTACATATGTACACATATTGCATTTAGCATATGCTTCTTTTTAAATACTTATATATTAACATATATTTTTATATATTTTATATATATATATATATATATATTCACATTTTATATATTATATACATATTTTTATATTGAATTCTACACATATATATGCTTGTTTGTTTGTGTAAAAGTATTTATATGTTTTATATCATTCATAGAATTTCAGGGATGTTTTCAGCAGACAAATAATTTAATTTGTTAATAATTGTCTACTATGAGAATTTTTCTAAGTCATGGAAAATGTATGTTGATAATATGAATTAATTAATTAATTAGCATCCAGAGATTTTATTGGCTCATGAAAGGGTTGGGTAGAGATATAATGATTTTTTACTTTTTGTTTTTTATTAAAGTCTGAAGAAGCGCCCTGTGAGGCATGAAAGCGCTTACTTTTTACAACTCACAATAAAGGATATATCAGCTATTTAGGTTGGCTTCGATTGTCGTGGTGTGCTTCTGATCTTCTTTACTACTGGATTTTAGACTTTATTTTGGAGGCACTTCACCCCTATAGTATATATATTCTTTCAACATTTCATGACCATCTTTGATCTCAGGACTTGGAGCTGAGATGTCTGGATGAAGGAATTCTAGCTATTGTCTTGAGACCAGAGTTAATTGCTAGAATTTGCATGTATAATTTCTTTTATTGCTCTGGTTTCCTGACCAGCTGCAAGATCAAAAGGGCTATTAACCTCTGAGTTTCTGCTAGCCTGGGAACCAGAAAGAAATTATGTAATCTGAAATGAATCAATGGTACTGTGTTATCAATTTAAGGACAGAAAGAATGAGGGCATTTAGCATTTGTCTTGAGAACATCCAACTCACCAGCACTCTGCCTGTGTTCTATATGTAAGTTTATTTTAGAACCGTGTTTTCTCTTAGAGATAGCTAGGAACTAGGAAGATTAGATTAGCTTTTTTTTCTTTATTGATGTCAGAACTTTTCTACTATATTATTTTAAGTATTTCTCTGTGATCTCTGAACTCTTGACTAGCACTGTGTAGTAAGATGTATTGTCTTGTGTTTTTATTATTTATTATTAAATATTTTTAAACATTTCAACTGTGGCTGTTTTGTGTAGAGATAATTTAAGCTCTAAGAGTACATTGCATGCATGTAGTGATATTGTACAAAGCCACTCCAGTAGCCTTGCTGTTCCGTCACACTTACCATTTGGATGATATTATTGCACAGTATAATTGGACGGGTCTATATGAGAAGCATGAAAAGGCTTCTTAGCGAATACAGAAATAGCGACACATATTCATCAAATCGCATTTAAGCAATTCAATGAATATGTCATAGGGCAAGGAGATAGTTGGCCAACTTCATGGAGTTTCCCTTTCCTTCCCTATAGTGCAATCTCAGAGTTGGTATCTTTAGTTAGGGGGCTGTGGGGGGTGTGGGGGGCGAAGCTCCCCACCTGTTTATGGTGTTAAATTATTTTTTTAAGCGAATGGCCACGTAAGTTTTTTCCCTAGGGAAAATTCAATTATGTGGCCATTTGCTACTGTCAGGTTTTGTGCATTGTGTTGACTTTTATGTAGTCGCACATATGCACTTTCTGTCTTATAATATAGACCCTAATTGGACACCCTTTCATAAGGGCCTTTTAGTAGCTGATAAATATTAGTGGGTGGTGGTTAGTGGGTGGTGGCAAGTGGTACTACCATGTAGTCTGGGTAAAAAGGGCACAGCTGGATAACCTGTGCCAGCCTTCCCTAGGAGTGCCTGTGTAGTTGTATATTACTCTTATCTCAAAGTGTGTGTGTGTCAGCTACCTGGGCAGGGACACAAAGCACTGGTTGGACAGAGAGGGTGCTGGAGGTTTTAGCTTGCCCACTAGGCCAAGATCTGAACCCTATAGCTGTGCCAGTGGGGACTCTTATAGGGGACCTGGAGACTGACTGTGATCTCTGTGTGCTGTTAAGGGAAATTGTACTTTACTGTGTGTGTATTTATTATCCTTTCCCTGTATGGATGCCCCTCACTGGTGTTAGTGGTGAGGATTGAGGCTCCTTGATTGCTGGGCCAGTGCACGGGCATCACAAGCTGTACAACTAACATACACATTTGAAGTCCCTGCTTGTAACAAGGACTGCTCTCATACATGCTCCAAATTACTACCAGACTGCAACACATGGCCTTATAGTCACCTAAATCATGGACATATTCTTATATGTATCTGAAGGACACAACAAACATGTTGCATAGTACTCTGTTAGTGATGCCATTGCCTAACATACTTACCTTAATCACATGCCTTAATTGGACTGGAAAGGGTACCCTCACTCTGGCTCTGCCTCTACAACAAGACTGACACAGCTCCCACAGTTACTCCTACAGCTTGTTGTCCTTCAAAGTGTTCACACTGTCTGCCTATGCCTGTTACCTGCAGCAGCAGCTGCAGCCTGTAGCACACATCTCTATGTAAAAGTTGCTGCTACAGACCTACCCTTAGTGATGATGTAGTCTCCTCACCCCAGTAATGTCCAGCACAACATATCAGAAAGGGCCCCTAATCTATATGAAGGCCTTATATATTGTACAGTGGTTGCATGTGATTGGCTGATGATAGTGCAAATCAGCTGTATTGGCTGCTCTTAGCATTTCAGATCCACAGATTGGTAAAGAGGCAATCACTTGCTGATGAGAAACTAAAAAGGCAAGCAGCTGGCTATGGGGAAGCATTCTGTATGAGACTTTCCTCACACAGAACACGTTTGCAAAATATTAACTATCAGCACATATCAGCAGAGGTGTACTGCACTCCATCTGGTATGTAACCATTTTGTTTACAACAGGATGCAGATGTGTGAATATACTTATGGGAATTAAGGATTACAGCATTAAGCCGTTCTTAGAACTGTGATAATGATACGTCAATGATCTCCAGATTTGTTGCACATACAAAGGATGTGCAATACATCAAGGGTGGAATGTATATTATCAATGTGGCACACTGGGCTCATGGGACTTTCCCTTTATAGTGGTTGTAGTAGCACACTGCTACTTGTTTGGCATAGTTGTTTTGACATATTAACGGGGGGGCTGCCCCTTGGGCACACAGTATAATAGATTCCAGTATCAACTGTATGATCATATAGCAGTTTTTTTCATAGTACACACAGGAATACTTGACTATTGCTAGCATCCTAGTTATATCCACACTCTATATCCCACTGTGGAATATTACATGTGATCAAGCAGTGGATATTGCCAGCCATTCTGTCCTTGCTGTATCTCTACATAGTGTACTTCCATGTATGTGATCCTGATATGTGGTCCCATGTTGTTGTCTTTCAGGAAACATGTATGCAAGATGCTGTGCAGCTTTCATGGATTCAGAGAATGAGTTAATACAGGTAGGCGTCTGTCAACATCATGAACTCCTACTGTCCAGGGGGAGGCACAAGGAACAGTGGGAGGCTTTGTGGCCACACCACTGTCAAATGCAGGGCACCTACAAACACATACGGCACCTTTCCATAATCCGTCTTACCTGATTCCTTTCCTGACTCACACACATGCTGTTAACCACTTGGGTCAGCCTAGGCCTCCTGCACCCTCACACAAAACCCTGTGAAACTGATGATACCTGTGCCACATCCCTGTCATCCTTGCCATCGATGTAGGGAAATGAAGCTATGTGTCTGATGCACAGGGTGACTATATTAGTTAACATGTAGTGTAATGCAGTGTTGTTTGCCATGCCACATAGTGGTTACTGACATATACTGTATGCTGGCATTTGTCACAAGTACACAACATACTTTTGTGTACCTTATGTTGTATGATGTTGTAATGGCTGTATACTTACACAATGAAAGGTGTATCATGGACCTGTTTCTATTTCTGTTTCAGGAGTCTGTTGGGATAACATATGGATACATAGTGGCAGTAAAGCAGCACAGGATGGAATGTCAGCACAGCAGAAATATGTCTTCAGCAAGGTACAGCACTATAAGCGCATGGCTCCATAGGTTCATATGTGTATAACAGGCTAACAAGGACAATGACATAATTCAAAATACTCATGCACCCCTAATCTGTGAAAAGGTCTGCTACTCTTGATAAGTGTCACCAGGGTTTTGGGAACTGACACAACTACAAGCTGTGGTGATGGAGATGACCCATTTACAAATATCCTGTGTCCAGTACAGACATTTGTCCGACACCAGTTATGATTGTCGTGTTCTGCATCCCGTTGTATAACCTGAACATGATGTGTGTCACAGCACATGTATGCTTTGAATGCATGGGGGGGCTGTTTTATATAGGCTGTACTGTCTGTGTTACATACCTGTCTCTCCAGAATGTACTATGTATACCACAGTGATATTGTAGATGTGTAGAACAGGTGAGACATGTGTTAGTCCTGTCATGGATATGCGAGAGGTACACAGTGAGATCTGATATCTCCCTGTATGGAGCCATACACATCCCCTCCAAATCATTTAAGAGATAGACTACACAGGTATGGTCTTGACATGGACTCCATAGGACATGCTATCTACACAGTGTATTGGTGTACCATGAAACCTATGTGGCTGCTACAGTTGTATGATATGCCTGTGTAGTGACATAGCAAGGGTGCCATTGCACACAATGATAGGTGTGATGACTGCCACATTCAGTATAGCAGTGACAGTCTGGAATTTCCATCCCATATATGTCTGTATAGGTTGTACAACAGTGAATGCATCCCCACACCTTGCCAACCAGTGAAAGTCAAAAGCTACATTACTCTCTGTGTCCATAACTCCATGAGTAATGGCTCAACTGTGTGCAGTGTGCAGACACTACAGTATTTTCCAGGGCTGGGTGACTTCCCGAAGGATAATATTGTGCAGTCATTGGCATTTAGTCTTTGTCAGTGGCTCAGACAACAACTGAATATGTGTTTTAGGCCATCCTGGATAACTGTTGGTTCTGTGTGGGATTCGATGACAACTCCTAATATGCAATCACCTGCTGATGTACTCAGTCAGAGGTCACTGAGAGTGGCTGTGACTGCAGAGAGGGAATGGCTAGAAGGGGTATGCCAATAATGAAGAATGGTGAACTCAACTGGTGACTGGAGTCATTGCAGTGTAAATCTCCCAATACTATCTTCCCAGAGTATGACTGTCAGACACTTACCTATCCACCAGCTGACATAAAACTGTACATAACGTACACAGTTTCCAGCAAGACCTGCTGGCCTAATATTGTCAAACACCTTGTCAGGCCATGGTTGGTGTAGTGAGACATATTTCCATCATCCATTGCATAGTGTAACAGTAAATGGGCTCTGCCAGTTACAGTCGGTAGGCATGATCTGGCCATGAGCAAAAGTAACTGTGTTTGGTCCAGTGTCAGTAGGTGTACAACAGTGTTAGTGCTCATATCCATGTTAACTCCTTTCATGGCATTTCAGGTGACATGACTCAGAGATCTGGGGATACTAGTTGGCACTACATACTAGTTGTCCTCTGTGCAAGTAAGTATTGCAGTTACTTCTAGCATGTTGCAAGAAGAGAGTCATGCAAGGTGTCTGTATAGAGCACAGGCAAACACGTTAGGGAAGTGTAATATGTATACAATGTGTTGCTTAGTCATGCTGTGGCTCACTTGCCCAAAGGTTAGTCCAGATCCTTACCTACAATGCCTTGGAGCAGTGCTGTGACACCCCACATAGGGAACCAATGTATTGCGTCATGTGTTTACCAATATATGTGACCACTACATCCCCCTATATGAGGTCCTCCCTAGTGAGATCTGGCCACAGATCAGTCTCCTTAGAACTACCCGCATGAACCCCCCTTGCAGACAATACAGACATATATGTCAACAAAGCCATTTATTACCTCCTATGGGATGGTTGACATAGCTTGACTGCACCTCCCCCTTCAGATGGGACAGGCAAGTATGCAGAGCTTTACACCCATGCATTATATCAACAGCATTACATCTGCATGAACCTGGCTGTAAATGACAGGAGGGACACATGCTCGTCATGACCCAGAAAACCTGACTGGTGGACAACTGCCATTATCAAGCTGTACAATAACAGGTGGACAGTGCTGTGTGACAGTTGGAATGAGGGTGCCCCACTAACATGGAGGCACAACCTCCTCAGCTAAAAGAAACACATAGTGTTGTTGTGATGTTGTGTAGACATGGTAAGTGATGAAATTAGCCACCCATACAAAGCAGAACACCCAACACACAGTGTAACCTCAAAGGACAGGCCCAGATTGTTGGTGAATTCATACATAATGATGTCACACATGATGGGTCTGTACTCATAGCTAACCTGTAGTCCCACACTGTGTTACATGTTACACATGACATTCCTACAACCTGTCCCATAATTTCCATATTTACAGAGCAGTTCGTAACTGGCCTGTCAATGGAGGATACACAGCATCTACTGTACATGCTAACATTCATAGGTTCATAGGTTCATAGGTAGGTACTAGCCTATTGGCCCTAGGGCCTATATAAGCCTAGCCAAATGGTACCCTGGCTTTTGCCACCCAAGAAAATTATTTTCCTGTGCCCCTGTCAAGCAGAGCCACAGAAGTGATCCCCGTGGTGAATTTCCTATCTCCCATCCAATCATCAAGATTTTTCTTGAAGAGTGCTAATGAGGAGCTTTGTTTGATACAGATAGGTAGTTTGTTCCAGAGTGTGGGAAGTCTCTGGGACAGGAATCTATCCCTCCAGCATGTTCTGTTTATTGTGGTGACAAGGTTTAGGTCCCTAGAGCATGTAGCTTGGAGGGATTGGGATTTCTTTAAGTGGAGCATGTCCAACAGCTCTGGGTTTGACATAGCTTTGTATGTTAGGCAGAGATCACTTCTGAGTAGGCGATATGTGACAGAGTAAAGTTGGAGTATTTTGAGATGGTCTGCACAGGGCATCTGTTTGAGGCCAGTAATCCTCTTTGTGAGGTATTTCTACGGCCTTTCCAGTTGTTGTTGATGTCTTGTGAGGTACATACGAAAAGGGGCATTGTACTCTATAATGAGTCTAATGAGTGATGAGTAGAGGGGAACAATTACCTCTTTTTTCCTGGATGAGAAACTTTTTGTCATGAGGTGTGCCACGTATAAGGATTTCCTGACTACTGTGGCAATGTGATTATCAAAGGAGAGACTACTGTCTACCTGTGTCCCAAGGTCTCTTATCACACTTTTGGTGTTAAGTAGACTACTGCCTATGTGGTAGTTCACGGGTACAGAGTTTTTACCAAAAGGGTTGACAATGCATTTTTTGGCATTGAGCTTGAGGCCATGGCTTTGACACCAGGCATCTGTCTCAGTGAGGCCCTTTTGTAGGATGTCCACATCGTTAGGAGTTTTGATTATGGCTCCTAGCTTGCAGTCATCTGTGAACATTGTTAGCCAAAGACCTTCTGTTTTAGCCTGTACTTCAGAGAGGTAGAGACCAAACAGGAGAGGACCTAGGACTGAACCCTGTGGTGCTCCACTTGTCAATGGTCTGAAGTTGGATTTAGAGTCTGCTACTTTCACAGTATGGGTTCTGTCAGTGAGCCAGTTGGCAACCCATCTTATGACATAGGGATTTATATCTAGTTTAGCGAGTTTATCTATAATTCCAGAGTGGGGGATGGTGTCGAAAGCCTTGGCAAGGTCTAGATAGGCTGTGTGAACCACCTTACCCTCATCTACGGCTTTGGTGACCGCTTCAAAGAAGTCTATCAGGTTTAGGAGACATGATCTGCCTTTTAAAAACCCGAACTGGGTAGGGTCAAGAGTTTCGAGATTACCAATGTCATTGTTTATAAGTTCCATGATTATACATTACATAGCGTTGCAGACCAGGCTCATCAGGCTAATAGTGTGGTAGTTCCCAGGGTCCGTGGTGGATCCCCCTTTGTGGAGTGGGATAACTGTTGCTGTGCACCATTCAGTGGGCACAAAGCTTGAGGTGAGGCTATGATAGAACATGGTACTTAGGTGAGGTGTCAGTTCTGTAGTTCATGTAGAACGCAGCCTGGGATGTTGTCAAGTCCCATGGATGCTGTGTTCTTGGCTTTGGAGAGTGTGTTTTTTACCTGTGCAGCCATGATTACAGTAACTTTGCATTCTTCCGGTATAGAGATGGGCCCTTTAGGGGGTGAGAGAGGGGTAAAGTTAGCACTGAACCTATCTGCCAGGATGTTGGCAATATCAGTTGGTTCTGTATATTTAGTGCCATTGTGCTTGTAACTCAGAGCATATCTGAGTGTTGCCATTGAGATTCTTGACATAGTTATAGAATGCTTTGTGGGTGTCTTTAAAATCAGTGGCAATTTTGTTTTCATAACTAGCTTTGGAGGATTTTATGAGGGATCTCAGCTTCTTACTGAGACTGACCACAGCGTTCCTCCAATCATGGGATTTTACTCTTTTTGCAACAGTTTCTTTCTTCTGTTGTAGAGTTTGTTTATGGCAGGGGACCACCAGATTGGCTTCCTGTTTTTGGAGGATAGCATCTTGGTTTTTTTAGGGATAGCATGATCCATGCACTCGTGTAAGTGCTTATAAATGCATTTGTACAGGATTAAGCAGTCGTACCTCTATTATCCGTCAGCATGGGTGTCGTGAAGTTTGCCACTTCTGTCTTAAGAAGCTTGAAGTTGGCTTTGGAGAAATTTTTTACGGTGGTTTCCCTAATGGGGGGTGGGGGTGGGATGTGGATGTCTAGGGTGATTAGGCTACATCCCACATGTGATCTGACAAGGAGAAGTTTAGCGAAGGGGACAACTTCTATAGAGGAGTTGGCATGAATGATAATATTGAAAGATTGTTCGTCAAGGGGAAGTGGTTTTGAGGGAGAGAAAAATAGAATTTTGGATTTATTTGCATTAAGGGAGAGGTGGTTTTGAAGCATCCAGTTCTGAATAGTTGTAACATCATTGGGAAAGTCTTGCAATCATGCTGAAACCACTGGCTGCACATCAGCTGAGTGGACAATGGCAACTGTTAAACCATTGCACAAAGATGGTGCATCCACTGAGCAACATAAATATACACCTCTTTGTCCAAGTATTCAGATCTGTATGCCCACAGGGGCACTCATCATGGAGCTAATAAGCACACATATATGTGATCAGCACACAGTTAACTGTACACCATTTTGATGTGTATCAGGGGGAGCATGACTTTTACATGTGGTGGACATTTCTGAAGCTGCCACCAAGGACCTGGGTGAGGCGACATTAGGGTGTACAATCCCCTAGACTGAGCCAAGCCATCTGACTATATCCCCCACTCAGGCAACATTTACAAAACACCCACTTAGGCATCCATGATACTGTCATTGTAGGGATCACTAAGTGGCCCATTGATGGCACACATACTCAACAAAGGGACAGCAGCTTCCAATGGCTGATCTGTAAGCAGCTATGTTCAACAGGGCTCAGTCCTGGGTGCTCTACTGCTTGGGATCCATTTAACCACAACACAAGTGACTACTGAATGACTGTGGCTAAAAATGTTGGCTGATGCCTGCAAATTGTGAGCACTCACAGAGTCTCTGTGTTATGTCACTATGCTGTAAGAAGGTATTGCTGAACACATGCCTGTTGACATACTAATGGCCATAAACTCCATGCAAATTTATATATGTAGTATCATTTCCATCAGTAAGACCTATGTAACTGGTAAGTAGCATATCAGTCACAACATGTGATGTACATACTCAGGGGTGAAAGAACTTGGCACGCAGACCTGGCCACACAGATTTACACCTAATGTGCCTCAGATCACCATGTCTCTACAGTGGTATGGCAGGAATCATATGGCATAGCTGAAGGCACAGTCACCTGTAAGTGACATACTCATAACTTCCAAGTACTCCTTCCTCAGCATGCCAATATCTGAGTGCAATGGCCATTTGGTAATGTACCTTTCCAATCAGTACTGGCAATTGCATACAACAGTATGGTCCCTCACAAGGACACTTCACGTCTTCAGTATGTGTTCAGTAGGGATCGTCAGCAATGAGTGTCATTGTAGCTTGTGGCATATAGACTACTCAGAGGTGATCTGTGCCTTGCATATGGGGCAATATGTGACTCTGCTTGCTTGCATATGCTGCCTATCTGTAGGAAGCATAATAGATGGACAAATCACTGTAAGATATTAACCTAGTATGTGATGTTAGTAATACATGCTGTTGGGAGAGATTTGTCTAGCAGACATAAACACACCCTTGAAACAGAACCCTGCCTAATGGCAAACTGAGCACATCAGTGCACCTCAGCACATGCCATCTGTATGAGTGGCTGGGCAACTGTCATCTCACCACAGGGCATCTGCCTGTGTCCTTCTTGGACTGGGGCAATATGTGCTGATCCTGTAACTATGAGTATAAAGTTGTGTAGGATTGCGAGGGCTGTATGGTCATTATGCTAGTGAAGTTCAAATGTCCTATGGTACCATATTTATTTATTTATTTAGTTATTTCTAGTTTGATAACCGGGGTGGTCCACTGGGCTTAGGGAGCCCGTTTTCAGTGGAGGCCCAGGGAGAAAAGCTCTGAAATTACAAAAATAGAATAAAAAATTAAAATAAAACACAGCATTACATAATATTTTAAACAAATGTAAAATGATACAGTGAGATATAGCAAAAATACAGAGCAATAAAAAAAGATATAAAACTTGAGGATAGTTCATGATATACATACAATATTTTAAACAAATGTAAAATGATACAGTGAGATTTAGCAAAAATACAGTACATTAAGAAAAAGAGAACACTTGAGGATAGTTCATGATATACATACATAGTAAGTAGGATAGCCATTGGAAAATGAACAGAGTAGTAGGAAATATATACACAAAATGTGGAGAAAGGAGAGAGAGGCAGTTGAGTAGTAGAGAAAGAGACAATTGTTTATTGGAAAATGATTCAATTGTGATAAGAGATAGGGAGATATACAGAGGAGAAAGAAGCTAATGTTTAGTAGAAAAGTATTGGACACATTATTTTAGTGTCATTTGTTAGTCAATTTTGTATAGATTTAAAAGGAAGAAGTATATAGGGAGGGAGAGTAGAGAAAAGAAGGTCATGTATAGTATTTACATTATGTACATTAAAGGTTTAGAAATTATGTTAGAATTGGTGAGGGGAAGCTGTTGGGAAAGAACAGCATGGAGTAGAAGTACTTAATGAAGTACAAGTAGGAGTGAGATTAGTAGGATTAGGGGGGTAGAGAGCAATTACATTTCCAATTATGGGAGAGATGGGAATGGAGCTGGGATTTGAAGTGTTCAAAGTTTTTAGAGATTCTTAGTGAGGGGGGAAGAGAGTTCCATTTTTTGTTAAGGAGTAGGATAGCAGTGACTGGCCAGTATGACGTTTTGGTTTGTAAATAGAAGGTTGATTTTGTTGGGCAGATCTTAGGGGTCTGTGAGAAGTATAAGATGGTAGGATATTTGTTAGAGCAGGGCATACAGTAGGTTTAAAGATTCATTTGTGGGCTGTAGTGAGTTGGAGGTAGTCGAGGTAGTTGGGAAGCTCTAGCCATTTTAGCATGTGTAGAGAGGTGCAATGGTGGGAGGAGTGTTTAGATTTAGTAGCAAATTTGGAGATTTTGTTGTAACAGATTTCTAGTTTTGAAGAGATGGAAGAAGGAAGGTTGGTTAGTAGAGGGGCACCATATAATAGCGATGGTAGTGAGTAGGTAGTGGCAAGAGTTTGCCTTGTAGAGGGAGAGAGGAAGGGAGAGTTTCTGTATAGTATATCAAGTTTTTGATGTTTTTTTTAATATTTAATTGGACATAAGTATCAAATTTCAGGTGTTCATCAATAGTAACACCAAGAAGTTTAGTGAAGGGGACAACTTCTATAGAGGAGTTGGTATGACTGATAATATTGAAAGATTGTCAAGGGGAAGTGGTTTTGAGGGAGAGAAAAGTAGGATTTTGGATTTATTTGCATTAAGGGAGAGGTGGTTTTGAAGCATCCAGTTCTGAATAGTTGTAAAGGCAGATTTGGTAAGTGCTTGGAGAGCATAAAGATTAGGAGCAGAGCAGATTAAAGTAGCATCATCTGCGTACTGCACTATTTTAGTGTTGGGAATGGCAGCATGGAAATCATTGATAAATACATTGAAGAGCATCCGACTGAGTATTGAACCCTGGGGAACCCCGATTGAGGTAGGAAGAAAGGTTGAGGTACCTGTTTGCCATTTCACAGCCTGGGATCTGTCAGAAAGATAACTCTTAAACCAGGTAAGGGAGTACTGAGAGAGATAGAGGTTAGAGAGGTGAGTTAGAAGGTGTGAGTGAGAGACAGTGTCGAATGCCTTGGAAAGATCTAGAAGGACAGTGGATACAATTTCTCCAGTGTCACGAGTGTGGTTTACTATGTCTAAAAATGAGAGGAGAGCGGTTATTGTACTATGGCCAGGGCGGAAGCCTTGAGTTGAGTAGGGGTGAGGAGGTGGATATTGATAAGGAAGGGCATAAGTTGGAGGTGGATGCATTTTTCAAGAATTTTTGAGATTGATGACAGAATGGCTATTGGACAGAAATTAGAGATGTTATTGTTTTTGCCTCCTTTGTGAAAAGGTAGGATAAAGGCAGCACACCACAATTTGGGGACATAAGATTCATGAATGGATCAGTTAATGAGAATGCTAATGGGGATGGCGATACCATCTGCAGCAAGCTTTGGAAAGAGTGAGGGGATATTGTCAGGGGCATTGGAGCATGGCTTGAGTCTGGAGAGAAGCTTTTTGATGTAAGAGGTAGAGATGGGTTTTAGATGAAAAGTGGGGGGAGGGTTGGGAGAAGGAGATTGAGTAGAGGAAGGGAAGGTGGGATTGAGTGGAGGGGAGGTGATGTGATTGGGGAAGGTGTTAGTGAGTTCAGCTATGGAGTTGGTAAAGAAGGAGTTGAATAGAGTGGCAATTTCTGTGTCTGTTTTATTATTATCAGGACAATGATTGGTTTTATTACCTGGGTGCAGAAGAGAGTTGATGGAGTTCCAGAATTGTTTTGGGTTTTTTGAATGGGTAGACTGTAGTTTAGTGTAATAGGATATTTTTGTCTTTTGTAATATGCTGTTTGGTTAGGTTACGGAGTTGCTTATATTTCAGGAGGGTGTCAGGGAGTTTCTTCTGGTTGTAAAGTTTCCAGGTCTTGTCTCTTTGTTGCATAAGTGTTTTAGTGTCTTTAGTTAGCCATGGGATGGAGTTGGGTTTTATTCGCTTTGTTCTAGGTGGGGCTTGGGCATTTAGAATGTCTAGGAAGGTTGTATTAAAGAAATCTACGGCTTTATCTAGGGGAAGAGATTTTAGATTGTCCCAGTTTGTTAGTTTAAGTGTTTCAGAGAATATAGAAGAGTTCAAGTTTTTGAGATTACGAGTATAGGTATATTGGTGTTGGTGAGGGGAGGAGTGGGTTGCTCGGTGAATGAGTACTGGGAGATGGTCACTCATGGTGTCTGGTAAGATACCAAAGTGTGATATCTTGTTAGGGTGAGAGACTAAGATCCAATCCAGAGTGAACCCTGAGGGGTTGATTCTATTAGGTCTGTTAATGCCATTTGTTAGTTGAGTGAAGTTGAGTAGATTGATAGATAAGTAGGGATTATTGTTATTAATTTTGTTCCAATCTATGTTCACATCAACTAATATGTATGTCTCAAGTTTAATATTAGTTGAGGCCCATAGTAGAATGTTTTCAAGAGTAGAGATATTATTTCCAGGGGGCATATAGATGGCCATAATGCAAATACTTTTATAGTTACTAATTTTGAGTATTCCCATGACTAGTTCAGCATTATTAAATTGAGAAATGGGGTTTTGGTAAGGACTGAGATTAAGTAGGCTTTTATAGATTAAGGCTACTCCTCCTCCTTTTTTGTTTTGGCGGTCACATCTGAGTGCTTGAAAGCCAGGGGGAAGGATCTAAGAGTCAGTAATGCGGGGTTTTAGCCATGTCTCTGAGACTGCTACTATATCTGGTAGAGTACGGTTAAGCCAGGCATGGAAGAGAGCTATTTTGTTTTTTAAACTCTGGGTATTGATTGTAACTAGCTTAAGGAATTTGTGGTTGGAAGTATTGGGTGAGGTAGGGGGAGAAAAGTTAGTACTAGTCTGAGGTCCAGGGTTAGGGTGGATGTCTCCTGCTAGGAAAAGCAGGTTAGAGGAAGAAGGGAACATGATCTTTGAATTACTACTAGTAGTTTGTGGGAAGAACAGTTTTGCTTTGGGAGTATGATATTTAATTGAGTAGGGGAGCTGTTTGAGTTTAAAATAGTGATGTGGGTTTGGTTGAATTAGACAGGGGGATATGAAGTGAAAGTGGAATGTGAAGCGGTGGAGATGGTGGAGGACAGTGGAGGTGGGGGAGGAAGAGGAGGGAGGAAGTTTGTAAGAGGAATAGGAGGTAGCAGAGAAAACAGTTACTAGGAGCAGAGTAATTATAGAGGAGATGAGAAAAGTCTGTGGAAGTGGAGATGTCATCATTGATTGAATTAAGTATAAGGGGAAGTTTCAGGATGTTGTGGGGAGTGCTTTAGGGTAAAGAGGGAGGAGTGTGACTGAGAGAATAGGAAGATATAGGATGGAGGGGGGAGGGAATAGTTAATTGAATGGATTTTGGGAAGGGGAGGTGTAGTGATGAGATTGGTTGGAGGTGTGGGGGAGGAGAGACTGGGTAAGAATAAATGTAAGTGTACTGGGGGTGGGTAGCATTTGGGGGTAGGGTAAGAGAGCGGAGTGAGCCCACAGGGCGAACGGAGCAGGGCAAACCCAAAGGAAGGACACAGCAGGAAGGCGAGAAAAACAATCAGTATAGTAGAAGGTAAGAACAGGGGAAGGTAAGTAAGGAAGGCAGAGGTTGTGGGTGTAAGAAAAGGAACATTGAGAGGCTGTAGGGAGAATAAGGGCTAGAATAGGGATAGAGATGAAGAAGAGGAGGGCGCGATACTATGGTTTATAAATTATAGTAAGTGGAAAGTAGTGAGATAAGTAAATTAGAGGTGGGTGAAGACAGCCATCTAGTGGTCGAAACCTGTAATTACAATGAGTGGAGACCACAGTAGAAGGTTGGAAGTAAAAAATAATTCAGAAGGGAAAGGCTTGAAGGAGTTAGTAATGCTAGAAAGGCTGGGATGACTTTGGTAAGGAGGGTACGAAGTACAAGAAAGCAAGCAGAGGGGGTATGGCTGCTGGCTGTTCTGGCGGTTTAAACTAGACACCTAGCAAGTATCACAACACTAACACATACATGTAGAAGAAGATAGAACCTTATTTAACATACAATCTTAGTTTATCTTGGAGTTCAGTCCAGGGAATACTTTGGTTACCCAGGTGAGGAGATACACAAGTAGGGTAAAATAGGTGAATATAGTTGGTCTTTGAAGTCCAGCAGGGCACAACCGGAAGTAGAAAAATTAGGTAAAAGTAGTTTGCACAAATAGTAAATACAAAGTTAAAGGCCAGGGAATGCTCAGCAGCCACATGCAAACTAGGAGATTTAAAGATGTTTAACATGATGTAAAATGCACTAACAGATTCACACACAGACATGGCTACATTGAGACTAGCACCACTTTTAATAACCGTGTACAGGGCATGGCAAGGCATACATATAGTGCAAGTTGGCTGTATGTAGAGTAGAACACTTACCTATGTAATGGTACACACTACAGATTACAGTACATGATGCATGCAACACACCTCATATCTGCTAGTACTATCAGTTTAGGACATATAATGCTTGATGACATCAGCGAGCCTTGTTTTAGTCAATCATTTGGGGGGGCACATCACCTGCTACAAATAAAATACTCCAAAACCCTACATCGTTCGATGTTACTGAGGTGATCATATTTATGCCATATTGACATACACCTTGTAGCCTGGAGTGAGATTAGAACACCTACCTATCTAGTCTTAAATACTACAGATCACAATACTTATTGCACACACCACAGGTTAATTCTGATTCTCCACTGGCAGCTGGTAGTCTTAAGGTGGATGACATCATCAGGCCTTGTAGAAGAGGGCAGTTTGGAAGCTGACAGCAACTTACAGGGCCAAAAAGTGCATAAACATTAGAGGTTGATAGCCCATGAGGGAATATCAGTTGTTTTGCAGGGGGATGCATGCATGCACCAAGTGGCCTGGCATGAGATTAGAACCCATACCTATCTAGTCTCATGCACCATAAATCACAGTATTTATCACACGTGCTGCAGGTTAGGCCTGATGCTATACTGGCAGCTTGTAGTCTTAAGGTGGATGACATCATCGGACCTTGTAGAAGAGGGCAGTTTGGAAGCCAGCAGAAACTTATAGGGCTAAAAAGTGTATAACCATTGCAGGTTGTTGGCCCATGAAGGAATGTCAGTTGTTTTGCTTGGGGATACACACACACACACACACACACACACACACACACACACACACACACACACACACACACACACACACACACACACACACACTCACCAAGTGGTCTGGAGTGAGGTTAGAACCCCTACATAACTAGTCTTATACACTATAGATCACAGTACTTATCGCACATGCCACAGCTTGTCTGTTTTATATGCGGTTCCAGGCACAGTACCTGTGCATTACACAAACTAGGCTTGTGTTGAACAGCATCTGTGGCTTGCAGAGTGATATTGCTTTGTACTGTTATCTGCATCTAGTATCCTAGCAGTGAGATAACTGTTATTATCCTAGCTATGTGAGTAAGTTACCAGTATGGCTATATGTAGCTGTTTGCACTTAGACAGGCAAGCCTGTGGGCAGGAACAATGTGCCCTGTCCATGCGTGCATTGACAACATTATACATTACATCACCTGCTCACCTTTTTCTGTCTATGTGGTGACATCCAGCAGACACAGGTATCTGTAGGTAAGTGCATTATGTACTGTTGAGCCTTTACTTTGGATCCTTTAAGCAACAGTATAGATGTGTGATAGTGCAGCTTTACTCATCATTATTGGAGTATGTAGGACAATATAGACATCCACATACATATTTATGTATATAACAGGGCTGTATATATAAATGCAGCTGTGTGTGTGTGTATGATATGTATATGTGTTATGTAGATATATGGGGAGAGTCTGTGTATCATTTTAATATATATGGTTATATATATATCAGTATATATCTATTTGACAATACATAGAAATAGATATACTATGTATGTGAGAGAGAGATATTGACAGGCAGATATGTATATGTATATGTCCGTATGTATAGACATATCTATACATAGGTCATTTTGATGAAGGGGCAACAGAATTGTGCTCATTTTAACTAAGTGTATGGGCATGCCCATTGGGACTGTCAGTACTTATGATGTCGCTCCAGACCACACCTACCTGTATTCCAGTCCGGGATTTTGTGTGTTACAGACAATGACATCTGTGCCTGTTTCTGCAGAAAAGCACATCACTTAACTTGTCCATGGCATTCCCTAGCTGTCTGATGTAATTAATATGTGACTGAGGTTCATAATGTTACACCACACACACAGACTGACAGTCTGTGCAAACACCAAAGTAATAATACTTCACATGCAAAAAATGTGAATACTTCCAGATTAGAACCATCAACATCATCACCCATGCTAACTTCCCTTATCCACTGAGCCACACAAGCTGTCAGATGGAGAGGAGTCACGCATCACACAATTAACAGCATAACTATGCACTTTGTCATTCCTGCGTTAAGTGAGGCATACAATGTATGATGGCTTTCTATGTTACTGCCCTGAGATTGCCTAGACTGCTGATATACCATTGCTAACTTACTGTTAAAGCAGTTATATGGGGACACTGCTGTGTTGTGTGTGGGGAAACAAAAGCACATGATCTGCTGGGATGCACAGTAGACCAAATATTATGTGACCCACTGTTTAATATCTCCCTTGACTGATGTAGTGAATATTCCAACCATAAGGCCTAGTAAATATTAAGGAACATATGCTGGTGGACTGGGTATCTGTAGTCTCATGTGGATGTTACTGCTGTCCAAATAGCCCATTATATTTCCTGGCATAATTGCAGCAGATCCATACATACAATACCATATTATAGCAATCCTTACAATACTGTGTAGTTTAGAGACTTACCTTGCAAATGAAGCAGTTGACCGAACTGTAGGTCAGGGCTGACTCTGTCTCATGCAAACAGTACACAGTCAATACACAGATAGGTACAGGTTGTGTGGGTTGCCTAGTGTCAACAATTTTAATATATGCATGTGAGTTGGAGTAAGGTGTCAGTCCCTAGGGCCCTAGATTGTCAGTGAATGTGTTATGCGTTGTCTCTTAGCCAAACCGGGGCATACTGGACATGCCTATGTTTGCCTACAGGGACATCATTATGGGGTTCCTCCTCCTAGTCCTCCTGTGACTGTGGCTGTGGTGCCTCAGGCACTGGTGGGGGGCTGTGTATCCCTTCCCTTTGCTGATCCTGCTGCAGCTGTTTCCACAGGATCATATTGTGTAGCATGGCACATACTACAAATTTATGTGCACATGTGGCTGGAGAGTACTGCAGGGCTCCATCGGATATATTGAGGCAACAGAACTGTGACATCAGAAGTCCAAACACACTCTATGAAGTACCTAGTTTGTGCGTGTGCCTCATTATGGCATTCTTCCGTAGGTGTGAGCATCTCTGATGGGTCTCATCATCAACGGTTCCAGTGTATAGCCAGCATCCCCCAGTAAATGTCCATGTGGGATGTCCCCCTGCAAACATTTGGTACAGCTGTGATGTGTGCCAGATATGGGAGTCGTGATAACTGCCAGGGCTGCCAGCACACACATTCATGATAATCCTCTGGACATTGCAAATGACTGGGCAGTTGATGGAGTGATACCCCTTGCGGTTGATGTAAATTCTACCCTCCTCACTGGGTGGTGCCTTGATGTGTACATGAGTGCAATCTATGACACCCAGTACCTCAGCATAGTGTCCTACATGGTAGAAGAGTTTCATATTGCTGGCCCTCACCTCAGGGGTGAGGGGAAAAGAAATGTGCTCACTGGCATGTGGTAGCATGGCATCCAGGAAATGGTGGGGTACCCTAGATGCTGATGCCTGTGAGATTCCCATCATGTCCACAGTTGGTCTTTGGAAAATATCTGTAGCTAGTTTCCTAAGGGCTACACATACCTTTGTTTCCACTGGGATGGGTTCGACTCTGTTGCCTCTGGGTCTGAGTTGAGGGTGGCAGAGCTCAGTGCGTTCATGTTAATATGTCCCTGTCCACCCTGTAGTGCTCTACAATCTCCAGATTATGTAGCTCCTGGAAGGTTACCCTGGTCCTGAACACTCTTCTCTTTCTCTGTCTTCACCTGTTGTCAGCAGCAGCATTGACTTCAGCATCTAGCACATACAGATGTAGCAGACCTGCACTAGCCCCTAGCATTCTCTCAGTTAAAATTCCCAAGTTTGTACTCCAGTGGTCTAGAGTATTGGGGAGAATCAGATTGTAGGGTGTATGCATACTTTATTAAGCTCTACTGTAGGTGCAGAATGTGTGATTGGCTAACTATGATGCAATCCACCTACCTAGAATATAATTAACATCATTTAATGGCTCTACTTTAAGTTAAACAGGGGTTAAAAGTAATTAATGTCATTGGCTTTTTAGATTCTCTCAGCACAGTGGTGTGCCACACAAACACGTGCCCCATAGATAAACAAAGCTTAACAGTTAGTGAACACCCCCCCCCCCACTTACATGCTCAGCACAGTGGCGTGCCATGCAAACACATGCCCATAGCTAAATAAAACTTAGAAGTTAGTGCACACAGACCCCTGAAAGGATAATGTCAGCATGGTGGCATGCCACACAAACAGGCACAGCTAAGCTGAAATAAGCTTAGAAGTCAGTGGACACAACCTCCCCTGATGTCAGCTACATTCTGTGCAAACACCAAAATGGGTCTAAGCCTACACAAAGGGGATATTCGGACATGATTACCCCTTTATGCTGTTCAGTAACTCCACCTCACAGCCTGGAAACTGCATGCTTCATAGTCCTACCACATTAGCAACAGCACCAATGCACCATTGTAGGGACTCGATGCAAGGTCCTGTAATACATTTCTGTCACATAATATTCTTTTTAATTTTTACAATTTTTTTTTATTTATCTATAAAGCATGTTTGTGCACTGTGGCGCATGTGCAAACATGCCCAGAGTATTAAAAAAAAATTAATTTAACTTATTTCCTTTAATTTTTCAAACACACAGGAGAATAGTTTAGCTCATATCTGTATGTGGTGTGCCATTTCTGTCCATATATTTACATTTGTACAGCCTTTTTTGTCTGTCTACACTCCTGTACATGGAATTTTCCATGGACACTACAGACACTGACATGAAGTCTGAAGAGATGTGTATCTGTTTGCTGGATCACTCTGTCTGCCTCATTTGCATTAGATTCACCTGTTATGAGGTGATTTGCATGCCATAGAACTTTCCATGTTGGCACGTGCTCAGCAGAGCTTACTGAATCTAAAAATGCTTGTGCCCATGTAAGCAGTGAGGTGTGATGCCTACATGGAAAAAAAAACGTGTAGGCTTTAATTCCCCCCTCTAACTTGTATATATCTTGAAGAAGTGTGTGTGTGTGTGTGTGTGTGTGTGTGTGTGTGTGTGTGTGTGTGTGTGTGTGTGTGTGTGTGTGTGTGTGTGTGTGTGTGTGTGTGTGTGTGTGTGTGTGTGTTGGAGAAGGGTCTTTAACCAATAAAGGACCTCAAAGATCTGACAAAAAAATAAGACACAGTCTCAAGATACAGTGACCATGGAGAACTGTGAGAAAGAAGATTTTCAATAAAACTGAGATGGATGCAATGTACTGCCTTCCTTAAGGAATAGTGAGGGCATATAGTGAGGAAATTCAATGATAAATCAAACACATATGAAACAGCTCTTATGAGATGGTTGAAGAAAAAAATCATGCTTGAGTAGAATCTACACCTTATTAAAATCAGTAGGGGGGAAGGTGCTGGAAAGGTGATAAGGGGCTCTTGTCTGTTTTTGCATTTGTGTTTATCTACCATGCTGTTACAGAGAGGCAGGGAATTTATCTGTTGCAATCAATGACCAGAGTTTGGCTAGCTTCTTTTGCATCGGATGTTTCGTAGGTGTTAAGTACTAGGCTAGCTGCCTTGGTGGGCCATTTTAAGCGTAGCCAATTTCCCTCAAAGGTGAAAATCATTCTGTACTTTGTGACTGCGAGGTAAACACCTTAACCATTATGCCAATCCACGCCAAATGGAGATGATAGATAGGCTTGATCAGCACAAATCCAGCTGGTCTACTTCTGGGGCAGGGAAACGGATTTGCTGCTGCTCTGTCACTGCTTGGCTGAGACCAGTGAGACAACCACAAGATCCAAAAGCATAACTGGATGGATCAGATGTTGTCTGCTACATGTAAAGGAATGTGATGCACATGCAATGATGCTACTCCCCACCTTTTGGACAGCATATGCAAATTGGCTCTAAGCTCCATGGATGAGGACATCTTTTGTCTGTTGGCCGGTTCAGGTTTGTTTTCTTGCTGGAGTGCAATAAGGGTACAATACCTAGCTGCTGGGGCATGTGGAGACAAAAAAAATGTTTAGAAGATGCACAAGATAAATGCATACGATACTCTGCCACTATACAATGCACTTAAGTTATTCCAGTTATAATTGCTCAAACTTTCTATTTACTAGACTGTCCAAGCAAATCTTTCTGATTCTTTGCCTTGCTTTCTCTTCGATAGCTGTTTATTCAGACAATCTGCATCATTATTTTCTAAAACTTTCTTGCCCATAACCAGGCCAGTAATACTCATAATGAATCCTTGCCTTATCACCATCAATAGACAAAGGTAAACTAACTGGAGCAGTTTTTTGTTTACCTTAATAAGGGCCTTTAACACTGTAAATCATTTACTTTACATAAAAGAACTGCACTTATTTGATATCCTCTTGATATACTGTCACAAGATAAATTATTTGAACAGAGCCTTTATACAGTCAAAAGTTCACAAGACAACCATTATAGGAGTATACAGATAAGGCTAGGCCATTGGACTTTACACAGTTTATTAACTTCCAATCTTCATGTAAAACAATTGTTCATATTTAGATTACCTGGTCTTCTTTAGAAATGCTCCCTCACTCTCCAGCATATATTAATATAAAAGATGTTTAATTAGACCTGCACACTTATATCTTAGCCTTCCAACACCTACTCCGACAAAACACATTTGGAAGCTTGGGAATGGAAAAACCATGTTTCAGATTCAGTGTGTTATAACATTACAAGGAGCTATAACTCTGGCTGTTAATCCAGGCTCAGATGCCGCTTCTACACTGTACCTGCAATTTAGAGCTGCAATGAGTAAAGGGTCAAAGAGCTTCAAGGATTCATCTCACAGCAGTATACTGACATTTATACCACCATTAAGAAACACATGTATTAATTCTCTTCTTGTGTTTGTTACCTTTATAGGCAGACCACTCCAGCCTGATTGTTTTTAAGCTATGACTTGGGCCACAAGGCAAATGGAGCTACATATCTTAAGACGAAAGCACTTTGTGGATATATAGGACAAAATGAAGCTAAGCAAATCAATAACATGTAAGTTTAAAACAAAGTACTGCTAATATACAGACACACCTCTCAGCTGTCCAGAGTTTTGCAGAATGTCTAGATTTTTGGCTAGTATTTTTGGTCTTTTTCTCAAAAAATTGTGGATTTCTGGCAACTCAGTTCAAATTATTGAGGGTTTAAGTCAGAAAATAATGATAGATATTTGAGTTTCACATTTCATACCCTTCAGAAAATTCACGGTAATGCAAAACCTGTTATTCTATCAACTTTCTAAGCTTGTAAGAGCAATATTTAAAATGTGCCCCTATTTTTGGGCCTTTGCTCTCACATTATTTATGGCTTTGTCCAGATTTCTTGCTCTAAGAGGTTGAGAGGTATGTATACAGAGAACAAAATGAACATAACAGGAAAAAGATTAGCGCACTGCTAAATCCCTAATGCTAACAAAAACAAATGCAAAAAGACCAAATTCAAAAGGCCAAATATACAAAACAAAACATAAAAAACAAACAAACAAAAAAAAAACAGGTCTCATGTATGGCTGATGCATAAAATATCAAATATGTCACTCTGTAAAAATGCGGAAACATTAGATACCAGCAACAATGTGTTACTGTGCAACATTGTGAAACTTTAGAACATGAGGCTGTAATATCCATCAGCTTCCGTACCTTTCATCAGGTGTAAACTTGACAAGATTTAAGCTTGTCAGGTATATTTCTGTGATCTGCAACTCATCAATTGCTGCTTTCAATTGAGAATCACTGTCAGTACAGTTTGCATTAGGGTACCAGCAGTGAGTCAATGATTTGGGGCTTTTCAGTCTTCTCTGAGGTTGTGCAGTCCCGGACTTAGTATACATAATACTTCTCAACCTCTTAGCGCAATAAATCTAGACAAAGCCAAAAACAATGGTGGGGACAATGATCATATAAACTTAAAAGGTTGATACAATAACAGTTTTGCATTAGCAAGCATTTTCTCTGGGATATGAAGTCTGAAACACAAATGTCTGCCATTATTTAGTGACGTCAATCGCTTAATTTCCAGAAAATCACACACAATTTATGAGGAGCAGACCAAAAATCTGGATACTCTGTGAAAAGCTGGAGAGTTGAGAGATTTTGAAAAGAGTGTGGTAGGCAAATCCCACACATGGATGCTGCAGGAGCTCTTGTCCTCATGCAAAAATGTTTATTTTCTTTTCACCTGGTTGAAGCTTCTTAAAATGGTTTGTTTTGTGTGGATGAAGCTACAACCAATGTGGAATCATCTAGATGCAGTGGAACTATCTCTGCCAATACAGCAGCCTGTGATGATGTGAAAACTGAAGGTGATTACAGGTTGCATGAACTTTACAAAACACTGTCAATAAACAAAGGCAATGAAAAAAGTTAATGTATTCTATGTATGTCATTCAGAAAGTATCTCAAATGGAAACAGTGTTTGGATGTATAGGACAAAATGAAGCATTGCAAAAAAAAAACAGAACAGCCAACGTGAAGCCAGAAGAAAGTGGGGTAATGTACCGAACTGCATAATGGCACAGGAAAGAAGCAACATAAGCAGACAGATGTTGTACTTCTGAGTAGACCATGTGAAATAGACATTAAGATTATGAGTCAGTACCTGAAAATAATCATAGAAAATGCATTGAATGTAAGTGCTAAACTTGCCAAAGCACTGCCAAATAAGCAATGAAGCTCAGAACAGAATAAGGCAACCCATGTGTGAACAACTGTTGAGTTATGGAAATGTCAAGACTACAATTGTGCACTAAGATGTCATCAGGTGACAGATACAACAACTATTGATGGTACATTTAACCCTTTAACTGTGGAGCATTTTCAGTTCTGCCCCAGAATGTTGTCTGTTTTGTGCTGTTTTAATTGTTTGATTTATAAGTCTGTATCTCCAAAGGTGGTCAGCATTTATTAATGAAACTTTCAGGGAATGTTAAAGGACCCTTAGGGACAACTTTTCTGACAATGACTAAGCTCTGATAGTTAACATGCAATCATCATACTTGAGTATTATTATTGTTTTATTCTTTGTTGAGTGAGTTAGTCCTATCAGGCTAGTAGTTTCTTTTCTGGGGAAGACCTGAGATGTCATTTACAATATTAGGGGAAACTTGGCCAGGACATAGGAGAACTTCTCCTTACTCTTTTCAATAGGTGCCATAGAATCTCTTACATCCATCTGAGCTGCCACCTCCTCAGGCAGAGGGGGTTTCAGGTTAATGCATCATCTGCAGGACAACACACTCAGTAGTACAGAACCGCCCTTAAGCTGCATGCATTAACAATCCATTTATCTGGTGTGGAAACAGAACCCAGATTCTTCTGCACCAAAGGCGAGTATGCTACTTCTTGCATCACTGACACTGCTACTGTTAATATAGCTCAAGATCAGTGGGAATTGTGGAAGTGGGAGCCATTAGGAGGAGCAACATTGTCAGTGTCACAACAGTGAAAAAGTCTGCACTTGTTACAGATTGTTTGTCCTTAGTATTGCTCTGTCCATCACATTCAGGCTCAAATCTATCTCTTACAGAATGAAACGCATTGTCTTTTTCTTTAGACGAGTAAACACATGCACTATTATAACTAACTTTCTTAAGTTGTAACAATACTGCAAAAAAAGTGCAATATATGTATTTAAGTCATTAGCCCTTACCCCCCCCTTAAAAAAAGTTATAGCACCAGCTCAGAAACAGTACATCAGGGATGGCATAGATGATCAAAGAATGAAAAAGTCCAGAAATAATATTCCAGTGAATTCCAGCTGTTGCAGCCTGAGGTAAAGTAGTTGGACAACAATTTTATTAAAGCAAGGCCAGAATCTGCTGTCTGGATTTTAGCCTAGTCCCCAGCTCCCTGCTTGTAGGGTCAAGTTTCATCATGGTGAGATACAGACAGCTGTGCAGTATGCACATCCGATATGATGAGTGAGGTCGGCTGGACAAAAGGGATCCCTAATGTGACCCATCCCTGCACCCACAGCTGACAGCTGAGGAGAAATAAAAACTGATGTAACCTCAAACAAAGAAGCCAGCAGGGTGAATTAAGTTCACGGCTATCCCTATGGAGTTCTGTGTTTATGCCCTGTATTTCCACAGATCATTTTTCTTCCACATTTCTTAATAATATAAAACACATTTCTGCTGAGGACCTTTGGTCTATTTTAAAGAGAAATTCTCTTCTTCTGTGTCAGGCAGCTACAATAAAATCATGTTTTCAGCATATGTACCAGAAATCAAAGGTTTTCTGTTATTTAATGGAATTTGCTTACTCGTGGCATAATACCTTATATATATTTTTTTCAGATTGCTCTTTTGGCAGTCTATGAAAAAAAAAAAAAAACTATAACTGGTCAAACAGAATTTCCAGTAAAAATTATTATTACTTTTTTCCATAGTTTGTTTTTTTACTTGCAAGCTAAAGACACCTATGATCAAGATGTTGAAAGTGTGCAAAATAAAAAAAAAACAGCTCAGGTGGACAAAATCCTTGAAAAATACTTGTGGATAGATGCATAGATGGATGGATAGATGGACAGAGAGGAAGGATAGCTAGCTGCCTAGCTAGCTAGACAAATATAAATATTACAAGCACTTATACATTCATAAACATGTTTATGCAGTTTCTAAACTCTTAGAAACTGCTCCTTATCAAAATTGTCTCATTCACTGAAGTATTTTTTTCTTTGCATTTGTCTGCGATGCAGTTCAATGATTCTTTGTTAGTCTGTATAATCCCTACATGTTGCTTTAAGCTTTATATTTAAAATATACTTTCTATATTTTATAAAAATCTTACTGCTTATAGATTTTCTGCAGTCCGTTTTTCTCTCTTTCTCAGTCTGTTTCACTATGTGCTCCTTTCTCTTAGTAGAAGTATCAAGGTGTCATTGTACAGATAGCACACCCAGAGTGAAAGCAGCATTGTAGCACTGTGATTGCTACAGTGCAACACACACACTCACACACACACACACACACACGCACACACACGCACACACACGCACACACACACACACACACACACACACACACACACACACACACACACATGCAGCTGTCTCTGGAGCATTATATATACATACAAATCATCTTTTTGGTGCAAAACTGTCCTGTGCCTTGAAAAGCTAGTGATCAAATGTGAGCATGTGGTTCTGTTACAAAATCATAATCTTCATAGTGTGGAGTATGTTTGAAGGATATCTTGAAAATTACCTCAATGAAACTTGTTATAGTTAAACATAAAATTGAAATACCTTAAAATGATTTAACAACTTTAATAAGAAATCCAAACTTCAAGATGACAGCGAAAGTAGCAAATCCAGTGTAATTGCTTATTACATGGAAGATTTACATATACGGCTTTGCAAATATATAACTCAGAAACAGCTTGGGTTCAAATGTATTCCAGAAAAGAATTGTTCTCTTTACAATGTGTATCAGCTGGATTGAACATTTAATAACCAAGATGGCAGAAAAAACAAATGAGAATTCCCCTGAATTGGTGCTTTGTTGGCCTGTCTTATCACTTAACAGTAATCTGTGTTTGGGGGGTGGGTAACGCTTGGCTTGTTCATGCCTGGTGTGGTTTTGGCCTTGTGACCAAACACAAAAGCCATTCATGGGCAAACAAGCATTGCTTTCACCCAACCATGGGTCATTGCTATTATACAATGCCATTATCAAAAAAATGTTTTTTTTTTAAAAAGCATTGCTATTTTTGAACTAGTTTTTTTCTCTATCTTTTCTTGCAGTGTTGAATGGCTGAGGACAGCTTGCTAGCATACTATGTTGGTGTAGGAAAAGTATGTGCCAAAACTTACATAGCAGACTAGATTAAGTATATTTTGTGTATGTTTTTAAAGAGAGTCAGGAGTACACATGTAGCAAACTCTATGTTAGGATCCATCCAGATCCCTGACGCCCTAATGGTTAGTTTAAATATGTTTTAAACATTTTCATACAGTAGTTTTCTTTTTCATCAGTTTGCACTTGTACTGGGGGTGGGGGGGAGTGGACATGTTTATTTAAACATGTTCCTGGGTGAGATTTGTCTTTTTGCTTAAAATAGTAAATCATTTATCTGCTGTAGACTTTTTAGTAGATACAGCTGCAAGGATTTGTATTATTTTCTGTCATTTTGAAGCCAGACTTTTTTTTCAAGACTAATGGTTATTTTAAAATGGGCATCCTGATTGGTCTGTCCAATCAGCTGCATCATTTTGAATAGTAATACGCTTTCAGTATATAATCTGCTATAGTAGTAACAGTGAGTATAAGGAGACAGCACTTCTTAGAACCTGAGTAAGGAATAGGACTGCAGCTGATTGTTTTCATAAAACAGGGCCGAATGTTTGCTGACAGGTTAAGTAGAGATAGCAGATTACATTTGGAAGTGCATTTTCTGATGTAGTGTGCACGTGTGCAACACAGACACAGACATATGGACTCAGACACACAGATGTGCATGCACTTATCATTATATATGCATATTCATAATCATATAAATATGCATATGCATAATCATATAGGTGCATTGCTGCAGTCACCTGGAGAAACTTGAAACAATATGACCTGATTTGCTTGTCAGCTTCACACAGTTCTACAAAAAGTGAACACATCAGGCCATTTTCCAACAAAAGTTATGTGTTTTCAAATTTATATAAGTTATTGTCCTAGTAGATGGGCTGCTACTAGAATTTGAAGACTGTGCCTGTGTAATTATTTCATAGGCAGTGTGGATAAGAATTAGCTGACTTTGCTGTTACACTGTTTTTACTTAAGGGATTCCATTATTTTATTGTTTTTTAGATTCTGTCCCTTTTACACATGCCCTGACTTAAATAGATTGAGTGGTGTGTGCTGCTATAAAATCAGAATAACACGGTAAACAGCCCAGACATGCATATTTGTATTGACATGTGAGCAGTGTGATATTCAGGGACCATGAATACAGTTAATACATTTCTAAAGATGAACTCCACTCTTTTAGTGTTACCATATTTTTATTGCTGCCTGAAGCTTTGCTCTGGTTTTAGCAGTAACCCAAATGTGTAACTGTATATCAACTGAGAATGTGTATCAATTGTATTTTCTGTGACATGATTACAGACATTCGGCAGCCACTGTAGGTCGAATTTATTCAATAATTTTTAAAGACCTAAAATTTATCTCTTTTCTTTTCTATGCATAAACTAGTTCTGATATAGAGAATCATACCTCTTAACCTCTTAGCACAAGAAATGTGGAAAAACAGTAAAAATAATGGGGGGGGGGAAGCAAAGGCCTAAAAATTGGGACAGGTTAGAAGTAGTGCTCTTATAAACTCAGAAATTTGATAGAATAACAGGATTTGTGTTAGCATGCATTTTCTGAAGGGCATGAAGCCTGAAACTCAAATGTATGTCATTATTTAGTGACTTCTAACTTTAGTGATTTGCCGGAAAACCACACATTCTATGAGGAACAGATCAAAAATATGAGGCAAAAATCTGGACATTCTGTGTGTCACTTGTCTCATGCATTCAAAAGAGATGTTAAAGCTTTGCATAGGTTCAAGAGATTTATTGTACATAAACACATCAGGAACTGTAACTGGAACATATATTTAAGCTAAATGACTCACTCATTATTTCAAACACAATTGCATCTCCATTCTAGCCTGCATTCAAACTCTGACTGTACAAAATGGCACTGATCTTGCACATGCTATGTACTTATATGCACATACTATCTAGCTATAGTGGCTGACTAGGAACAATACACAAAATGGTCTACACTGTGAAAATCTGGACAGTTGAGAGGTATGCAGAGGCTAACTGCTGTTCCTGGGGAAGTTAAGCTTTTTCCTCCATCCCTAGTGAAGGATCTCTATTGCTGGAAATAACTTACCATAACATCCTATAATATCTAATACATTGCTAATATCATTCTACTACTGAATGGACAGGTGGGGCCATAACTTGCTATATTACTGCTGATTATCTTACAGTCCTGTCACCAGGTCACTTTTAAATACAACAATTCTGGTTTGCCTTTTCTCTTACTTCATTTTATTTAAAACCCACTAAAGTATGAAACTCTAGTTAAGCAGCTGCAGAATACATTAGACATTCAACATAATATAACCAGTAAAAGTGAAGCAAGTTATGCCAAAAAAGCCACCAATAACCTCCAAAAGTATAGACACCACTGTAGAAAGCACCAACAAATGAATCCTTCTTGCAGAAAGCAACTTCTAATCTGGTTTAATGCACAGCACTGCAATTACATTTTCGTCCAACAGACTTCATCAGATAACATTTAGTACTAAATCCTCACCTTTATATAATAAAACCAAAGTCATTAACCAATCATAAATCCTTTTTAATTAACATCTTGTTAAAAATCACTTATTAAAAAATGTACTACGCACATAAGAATACTATAAATTTCCTAAAATCCATTTTTTACATGTTAAGATTTTCATATTGAACTGGTCCTAAAATACCAACAACTAATAATAAAAAAGCTACAAATAAATACATTTATAAGTTAAAGTGCTGTAATATGAAGGATGAATAGTGGACATTTTAAAATATAGCAACCAAACTGCAAAATAATATCACTTATGTCAGGTACAAAAAGCTCACTAAAATCTGATAAACAATAATTTAAAAGTCAACAGCTTACAATATAAATTTGTATACATTACACTTTAGCCATCCTTAATTTTAACACAGGGGCTATATTAATGTGACCATTAAGGCCAAGGTAAACTTAGGCTTCAAGTTTTATTTGCCAAAACAACTCCCTATAGTCCAATGGCCCACCCCTCAAGTCCACTGGTACTTTTTCAAGAACTAAAAAAAGAAATATTGCCCCTGCACAAGTTTTAGTATGCTTGTAAAGTGCATTTGTGTCTTTGTGGGTACTGATATCTCTGTGATGCTCATAAATACGCCTTCTAAGCTTCCTTTCAGTTTTTCCAATATAGAATGCCCCGCAGGGTCCACAAATAACCAAATAAATCACACCCAGTGAATTACAATTGTAGAAGGAGTCAGACAAAAACTTTGTGTTCCTACTAGGAATAAGAACCTTGCCTTTATTGAGAATGTGGGTACATTGCGAACATGCCCCACATTTAAAAGTGCCCACTCTTTTATTGGTGTTAGCAGCTCGCCCCATCGTATTGCCTTTTTCAAGCAACTCTTTAAGGTTATTATCTTTCTTATATGTAATACGAAGTGTTTCAGACTTCAAAACAGTTAAATCTGTAAACTCAATAAAACTATCCCATTCTTTGGTGATAACCTCCCTACTAATTTTGCAGTCTCCATTGTATTCCATGGCAAAGGCCCTATCAAAGGTTGTCACCATTTCCTTTCTCAAATTTGTCTGAAAAGTAGAAACACCTTTCCTTAAAAGTGGGTAAAATTTGCCCTTCCTTTTCTCACCAACCTCTCTCCTTATATTTTCAATTAAATCAATGGGGTACCCCCTTTCTAGAAACAAGCTCACTAATCTTGCACACTCTAACTGAAAGTCACCATCCTCAGAGGTCATTCTACTTGCCCGTATGAATTGTCCCTTCACTATGCTTCTTTTTTGGGACATGGGGTGTGCACTAGTATAGTGCAAGTATGAGTTAGAATATGATGACTTTCTAAATACAGTGGATTTAAAACCACCACCAAATCTGTGTATAGTTACGTCCAGATAATTAATTTTGTCAGTTGTAACATTATGGGTAAACTTCAAAAAGCGTGTAGTACTTTCGATATAAGTAATAAATTCAGTAAGGTTAGATTCTGTATTAATCCAAAAAATACAAATATCATCCAAGAATCTTTTATGCATCAGCCAATAATTTTTGTATTGAGAATGTAAGATGATTTTGTGTTCCCACATGGCTAATACTATGGCCACTCCCTTAATTTGTTGAAAAAATTCACCAGAAAAAAAGATAAAGTTATTCTTTAAGACCAGCTCCATCAGTGTTAAACAGAATCAAAATTCATTTTGACTACCTCTACCTTTCAAAACCAATGCCTCTTCAAACATTTCCAGTCCTTCGCTGTGTGGGATAACTGAGAAAAAAATCCTTTATATTGATGGTCACAAATATTATCTTATCTGTGTCATGAATTAAAGGAAACTTTTAAGAAAGTCCCACGAGTCCTTTAGGATTTAATTCTTGGTTCCCCATAAATGTTTGAGTTTCTGGTCTAAAAACTTTGCAAGGGGGACAGTCTTGGAGCCCTGTGCTGCGACTAGCAGTCTTGGGGGGAGGGGTTGGTGTCCTTATTCACCTTAGGGATGCTGAAGGTTGCAGGTCATTTTGGCTTATCATTTTTTAGGTAATTTAAAGTACCTGAATCCATAATGCCTTTAAGAAAAAGATCCTGGATAACCAAATATATATTTCTATATGCAATATTGATCTTATTCTTTGAGACCCTGGCATATGTTTAGGTGTCACCTAAGATTTCCAGCATCTTACCTTCATACAAAATCGAGTTCATAAGGACTACTCCCACTCCCTTGTCTGGTTTCATAACTCTAACTTTATTGTTGTTCTTAAAGAAATTTAAGATTTCATTCTCTTTTTTAGTGAGGTTGGAACAAAATCTACTTTTTGGAATTGCTTCCCTAAAATGCTTTTCAACAACCCTTTTGAAGTTTGCCAGTTGTGGGTGGAGTGGGGGGTTGAATACACTTTTTCCTCTTTAACCCTTCATTTTTTCTGTTACAACCCTTTCCTTCAAAGAAAACCTCTATATTCAGTTTTCTAGTAAACATTTTTAAGTCCAGTATTAGTTTAGTAACGTTACATTTCTTGTTGGGAATAAATTTAAAACCTTTGGAGAAAAGATCAGTGTTCCACTGTTACTTCCACATCACTGTAATTAAAAATGTGAAAGTTGTCCAAGGTCAAAACATTTTCATCTAAAAAATCTAACTGACCTTGTCATTATGTTCTCTGTCTGTCTCTCCTCCACCCCCCCCCCTTTTTGAAGGGAAAATCCTGTTGCTGTTGGGCTCCATTTTTATTCATAATTCTTTCTGACCTCCGGGGTACAAGGAAATCATCAGGATTGTTCCCTTCATAGACACCTTGATCGTCATCCCTTACAGATACCCTGTAATTGTAGTTAGCTTTGTTAACATTAATGTTTGCAATAACCTTCTCACATTCCCCAGGTGGTACATTCCCTTTGAAAGACTTAGGGTTGGGGTAGAAACATTTTTCCCTTGTATTCCTGTAAATCCCTCTGCATTTTCTTAATTTTCCTTTTAATATTCAAGTTACATTTTTCTTCCACTCTTTGTCTTACATGGTAATATATTTCCTTCTATAAATCTACAGAAAACAATATGTCATTTACAATACGTTTATTAATCTCGTTAATTCCACCCTGTAAAGTGCCTAGAGCCTTTTGGTAATGTCTAATAATTACCCTAACAATGTCCAGACCACATCTGTTGAAAATCTCTAAAAGCTCTTTATGATAGTCAGACCCTATTTGAACATTGTTAGGGTACATCCAGACCGTCAGTCCTTTACAATTTCCTTCTTAAAGACATTCTCCCAAATAATCTGTATCAATACTTAAAGCTTTATATTTAGACAGTAAAATAAACAGCTTGTCTAAACTTTGTTGATAACTATCCACTTCAACATTCTCAACAAACACATTGTCATCACAACAAAAGGTGATCTTATTTTTGTTTTTTAACCAACTGTCAAAGTCATTAGTTTGCCTGACGGCCGAGGAATGGTTAGAACAGTCACCTGGTGTTGTAATCCGCAGTTCACCAGTCCTAATACGTCTTGTAGCCATGTGGGAACACAAATTCATCCTAGATTCTCAATACAAAAATTGTTGGTTGATGTATAAAAGATTCTTGGATGATATCCATATTTTTTGGATTGATACAGAATCTAAGCTTATTGAATGTATTACTTATATCGAAAGTACTACAAACTTTTTGAAGTTTACCACGCCTGACAAAATAAATTACTTGGACGTAACTATATACACATTTGGAGGTAGTTTTAAATCCACTGTATTTAGAATGGAAACGTATTCCATCTCATACTTGCACTATACTAGTGCACACCCCATGTCCCAAAAAAAGAAGCATAGTGAAGGGACAATTCATACGTGTAAGTAGAATGACCTCTGAGGATGCTGACTTTCAGTTTGAGTGTGCAAGCTTCGTGAGCCTATTCCTAGAAAGGGGGTACCCCATTGATTTAATTGAAAATATAAGGAGAGAGGTTGGTGAGAAAAGGAAGGACAAATTTTACCCACTTTTAAGGAAAGGTGTCCACTAGATGGTGCAAAGCGATATAAGTCATCCTTCACATTATAGCACTTTAACTAATAAATGTATTTATTTGTAGTATTTTTTATTATTAGTTGTTGGTATTTTAGGACCAGTTCAATATGAAAATCTTAACATGTAAAAAATGTATTTTAGGAAATTTATAGTATGCTTATGCAGAAGTCGCGGTGGTGCAGTGGTAGCGTTGTTGCCTCACAGCAAGAGGTTTTCCTGTTCGATTCTTGGGTGGAGTGCCTTCTGTGTGGAGTCTGCATGTCCTCCCTGTGGTTGAATGGCATTTGAAAGACATGTGTGAATGGGTGTGCCTTTGTTGAAGGTTGGGTGTCAGGCTGGCAATATGGCGCCATAAAAATCTACTGCCAGTCATTAGCAGTCATTAGAGTTCTGCTGTGGCGACCCCTAACCGGGAAAAGGCAAAGTATAGTATGCTTATGTGTTTAGTACACTTTTTTTTAATAAGTGATTTTTAACAAGATGTTAATTAAAAAGGGTTTATGATTGGTTAATGACTTTGGTTTTACTATATAAAGGTGGGGATTTAGAACTGAATGTTATCTGATGAAGTCTGTGAAAACGTAATTGCAGTGTTGTGCGTTAAACCAGATTAAAAGTTGCTTTTTGCAAGGATTCATTTGTCAGTGATTTCTACAGTGGTGTCTATACTTTTGGTGGTTATTCAACATAATATGTTTTTCTTACTGCTAGTACATACTTAAAATGAACAAAAGGGAGGTGGCAGTGGGCAGAAGGAAGCTTTTAAGACTCCACCTAATATATCTTTTTTGGGTAATTATGTGATTTTCTCCACCTGCTAGCAGATAATAAATGTGAGACTGAGCACAACTTGAGACTCAGAACAAAAAGACGTTTGAAGTTAGAGATGTAATTGATGGAGAATATATACATACATATGACACACGGCTATCAGTCTTATGTGACAAAATAACAATAAGATAAGATTAATTTTTATTTATCAGGAAAGTCTGACAGAACAAAGTGAATTTTCAGTAGAAGACCGGGAAGAAACACTCCAGATGCATCTCTTTGTAATGTGGGAGGAAACAGAGTACCCAGAGAAAACTTGCACCAATGCAGGGAGGACATACAGACTCTGCACAGAAGGCACCCCAGCCAAGAATCAAACCAGAGAACTTCTTGCTGTGAGGCAACAATACGTCTGCTGCACCGCTGCTCTATCCTGCAGAAGGCAGAAAATAAATTACTGTATTTCACAGCAATGTTATAATATTGCAATACAGACCAGTATCAGCATTAATTATACAGTTATGTTTATAAAGGTTTTGTTATATGTCTGAAACTGGCTAACATTCAAATTGTTGTGTTTCAGCCCTCGTCTTCAAAACAGTGGGAAGCATAAATATGTTCAGGTGATGAAGCAGTTTGGTTTTAAAGACAACAAATCACTGTTGTCTTGCACTTCTGCAGAAAGATGATGCCATTTTAAGAAAAATATTCAGAAAAACACAGCAGATGTAATTGGGGCAACTGAGATAATAAGAACAAGTGCAAACAGACAAAGTATTCTAGTTAAGGTAACTCTGGTAATGTTATTTTATCAGCCTTTTGAGTAAGGTGACAAATATTTAGGTTGTGACAGATTTTTTTAACGAGTGATATGTTGCTTAAAAAATATATTAACAAATCTGCTTTTTAGAACCTTCCACTATTAATGCTGAAATGGTAATTAAAATCTTTACTGCAGTTTGTAGAGAGGATCAGGTTGACAAGGGCTTGCATAGGAACCAGGGTGCTATGAATGGTAGCAGGGGAAAAAGTGACTGAGGAGATACTAGAGGAAATAACTTGATGAACACGGCTAACAAGAGTATGGTTTTCTTTTGGTTTTGGAGATTTGGCAACAGTGCTGGGTGAAGCCCTTTGGAATTAGTTTAGTCTTTGCTAGAAACCAGATTTGCACTGCAGTATGGCTAGGGTTGTTCCCTTGCACAAGTAAAGAACTGCGTAGTTATAGGCTGCTCATCCTGTGTTATGCAGCAGAAACCTTATCGATTTATTCTGGGTGCACTTTCTTGCCTGGGTCTCTACTGAGTTGGAGAAGCCTGGAATGGGAGAAAATTTGTCTGAGGCAAGCAAGTCTGGACTGAATAATATGACTGGTGATGAAATTTTAAAGGATGATAGAGGTAGGTCCAAGACTGAAGCTGGTTAAGAAACTGAACAAGAAATGTGTTTTTTTTTTTGTTCCAGAGGATGTTTGCTAACCAGGGTGACAGACAGAAATGCAGGATGAGTTAGAGTGGTAGCAATATTACGCTATAGCAGGCTTTGGCTGATTAAGCTATGGATGGCTTTGTGCTGCAGATAGTTACTAGTCTCTTATGTATTTGCATTTAGTGCCTTTGTTTATTTTTGTGTGTTGTAGATTCTATGTTGGTTTCTTGTGTGTGTGTGTGTGTGTGTGTGTGTGTGTGTGTGTGTGTGTGTGTGTGTGTGTGTGTGTGTGTGTGTGTGTGTCTGTGTGTGTGTGTGTGTGTGTGTGTGTGTGTGTGTGTGTGTGTGTGTGTGTGTATGTGTGTGTGTGTGTGTGTGTGTGTGTGTAGTTGCCATCTTTTCATTCTTCACTTGTCAGGTATCCATTTGCATTTTACAACATACTCAGTAAGCTCCATTGTTAGACTGAGTATACTGCCAGTGCAAGAAAGGTGTTCATAGGTGTTTACTAGGTTAACAACCACAATGGGCCTTTTTAAGCCTAGCCATGCATCCCAAATCTCTGACAAGTTCTGATACCCTTGATAAGTGTAAGCATGGATATGGGAGAGGAACCATTTACAGGGTACATGTGTCCTTTAGAGACATAGGTGTCAAACCAGGGATGAATTTCCTGTTCCCCATCCAATTGTCCATGCTGCACTTGAATTGGGTTAGGGAGGAACTCTGCTTCACATGAGTGGGGAGCCTTTTCAATAGACTGGGTAGCCTCTCTCTCCAGCAGGTCCTATTTATATCACAGGCAAGGTTTAAGTCTTTAGAATGGGTAATTCTGGTGCTGTTTATTTTGTGGATATGCAGGAGATCCATCAGAGTGGGGTCTGACAATGCCCTCTATGCCAGGCATAGATCTCCCTTCAAAAGCATGTAGGAGACAGAATACAGGGATAGGGCCTTGAGGTGTTCTGCAGAGGCCATTTTACTTATGGCCTGTGTTCTTTTAGTGTGGAACCTCTGTGGAAGTTCCAGTTGTTGGATATGCCCAGTTAGGTACATACCAAAGGGGGTATTGTACTCAATGATAGGTCTGAAGAATGCCGAGTACAGTGGAACAATGACTTCCTCGGACTTAGATGCAATACCTTTGTTTATAAGTTCAGTAACATAGAATTATTTCCTTACCACTGTAGACACATGATGGTCAAAGACTAGATTACCATCTATGTGTGTCCCTAAGTCCCTGACTACTGGGTCATCTCTAAGGGGTGTGTTGTCAGTATTATAGTTACCAGGGATGGATGATTTCCCAAAGGATACTATTATGTATTTCTTGGCATTTAGTTTTAATCCATGGCTCTGACACCAGTTGTTTGTCTGTGTCAGCCCCCTCCTGGACAACATTTTTGTCAGTGTGAGATTTAATGACAGCTCCTAATTTGCAATCATCAGCAAATTTAGTCAGCCAGAGACCACTGACATTGGATTGACTTCTGAGAAGTAAATGCCAAAAAGGAGCAGTCCAAGGACTGATCCCTGAGGGACTTCACTTGTGACTGGCCTCTTTGTAGAGGTGGACTCCCCAATTCTATCTTTCTGGGTCCTGTCTGTGAGCCAGTTAGCTATCCACCAGGTGGCATACAGGTTTGTACCTAACGTCTTGAGTTTGTCGATAATGTCTGAGTGGGGTATTGTGTAAAATGCCTTGGCAAGGTCAAGGTAGGCAGTGTAAACAATTTTGCCCTCATGCATTGCTTTGGTGACCTTCTCAAAAAAGTCCACCAGGTTGAGTAGGCATGATCTTCCCTTGTCGATACCAAACTGGGTTGGGTCCAGTGTCTTGTGATTTACTATAGGTGTATTGATCAACTCCATGATAATTCTTTCCATGTCTTTACATATAAGACTAATAAGACTTATGGGTCTGTAGTTTCCAGGGTCTGTAGATGGCCCACCTTTGTGCAGAGGGATGACTGTTGCCTTTTTCTATTCATGAGGCATGAAGCCTGTTTGGAGGCTACAGTTAAATAGTATTTCCAGAGGACCTGGTAGGTCATGTTTCATGCTATTTAGAAGGCATCCTGGGATATTGTCTGGGCCATTGAATACTTTGTCCTGTCCATCTTTTTCAGACACAAGTGCATGTTCTTCTCTTGTATATGATAGATATGTTTCTAGTATCCACCCCAGTGTGCATCATCATTTTTAGTCATGTGGACAAATTGTAATTTGACTAGAAAGCTATAGCAAGCTGCTGGAATTACTGGCTTCTTAATTTGCAGACTAGCAGAAGAAGCATCTTGTGTTTTTTTTTTTTTTTTTTTTACCAAGTTCCATTTTAGCTCCTTCTATTGTACAGCAGTTTGTATGGTTTGTATTCAATGAGCTTTGTTTTGTATAGGTCCTGTATCTGCTTCGTTTAACACTAATTTGGCAAGCTGCAACACAGTATCCCTGGACTAATTTCACTACCTCACGAGTTGGAGAAAAGGTGTCCTGCAGTACCTTACTACTCCAGCTGGATTAAAACACTGAGAAAGTAGTGGAACTTTTTTCACTTGTAACTTGTTGACTAAAAGAGATACATATTTTTTAATTTAATCAGTCTCCTGTCCATTGTGTTCCCGTTAAAATTCTTTCTTGTGCTCTGAATAACACAGAGTAAATGTTAACTAAACAATGCCAACATTCTTGCTGTTTCTTTGTTCACGTAAAATACAACAGATGTTAATCATTCCACAAGTACTGACCAGATGCCGTGTATGTGTATAACGACTTGCTGTAAGTACAGTCTGTGCAGAAGCCATTGCATTGCTGCTTTCATACATCTTATTTTCATGTTAAAGAATTCTGAAAAAAAACCAAAATAATGGGGGGGGGGGGGGGGCAAAGGCTTTAAGTTGGTGATTATGTTTTAAAATAAAATGTATTTTCTGAACTGTAAGTATGAAACTGTCCCTGTCATTTATTGACTGACTGTAGTCCTCAATAATTTACCAGAAAATCAAACATTTTATAAAGGACATGGGAAGAATAAGGCAAAGCTGGGGACAGTTTTTAGAGGTATGGAGTGACAGACTTGGAAAATTGTTTGATTTTAATGGTTGTCAGTTCATGAAATATTTATGGGCACAGTCAAGCTAATGTAAGTCAAAAGTCATGGGTATTCAGAATCCATGTAGCTGAAATGCTGGCATGTCCTTAAGGGGTTATTTGCAGAATTTGTGGTCCCCTACAACAGGAGGTTTAAAGTATTAAACAGTGAAGACTCCAGCTTGGCTGGGTCCCTCTTGCAGTTTTTACAGAATGGTTAGTGTGCTGTTTTTTTTTTTTCATTTTAGTTTGCACAATATGTTATATAAAGTGATGTTGATAAATTTATGCAGTTAAAGTTTGCATTACTGTAAATATGTTAATCAATGTCTTTCATTTTTTGATATTTTAAAGTCTGAGGAAATCAGAACCACTGTAATGCTTAAATGCAGACAACTTTGCATTTGTGCTTTTTTGTGGCACTGATGTTCTTCAAAGGTTTAAAATTATCCATGTTTTCCTTTCCAAGTCATGGGCAGTCATGTTATATTTCAAATTTTCTCATTGTGCTTCTTGTTTTAAGAACCATCCATATGCCAACACAAACCTGTTGCTAAGTTTATAATCTCACTATCAATGTGGGTGGCTGCGCATCAATCAGCAGACCTGTTACCAGCGGGCTGCCACAGGAGTCAGTGTGGGGCCCCCTACTGTTTGGTATACACGTCTCAGAAGTTCAGGTCAAAACTAAGGGGTTGTGGTTAACAGGCTTTGCAGACAACTGCAAATTGGGTGCAATTATTGAATCCCCAAATGATGTCAGTATACCCCCGGAGGGTTTTACGCAGACCAGCGCCTGGTGTCTTAGTCACGGTCTCAAACTGAATGCAAAGAAATGCATCATCATTCCCTTCAGCACAAACAGTGTCCCTTCACATTATCATATCAACAACAATACCCAAAGTGGTAAGGGACTTGGGTTCACAAGTTGACCGTGACCTTAACTTTGACCACCATGTGTATACTGTAGTGAGGAAGGCTTTCAATGTAGCACACCTGATTAGTAAAGGCATCATGTCGAGAACAAAAGAGGTTATAACCTCTCTATACTTGCCACTTATCCAGCCCATAATTGAGTATAACGCCTCATTCAGCATGTACTTTACAAGGCACCTGCAGCAATTGGAGGGATCTCAGCGGTTTCTAACAAAGACAATCAAGGGACTCCAGCACGTGCTGTACACAGACCAACTAAAGTCCCTGTCACTTTACTCTGTATAATATAGACTTCTTAGGGAAGACTTATATCTGCCCTACAGAGCAATCTCAGACCCAAACCTAATGAACTTGCTACATATCCTTAAATCAAATGGGACTAGGGCCACCTGTTCCAGGAACCTAAATATGGCCTGTGACTTAAATAGGACATGCTGGTGGTGCTACACTGGATGTTTCAGCTGCTTGAGTCCTACGCAATGGGGTCGCAGAGGGTGTCAACTTTGAGTTCGTATCAGCCAATGGGCCGAAGGAAATGGTCTCATTGGGGGATGGATGTTGCAGCAAAGGGGACTTTTGACTGATGGAGCAGAATGGAGTGAGATCATAGGTGGGGAGGCGCACAGTGGACCTTGGTTGATGGCTAGAATGAAGGAGGCCCGAATGGTGATGGTGGCTGCAGTGGATCTGGTGGCTGGAATGGAGCACAATGAGGTCACAGGTAATACTACTTTGAGTTCACTAAGGCATGTTAGAGTTGCTGCAGTTTGTGTAGTGGGGTGATAAGTGAGGAGGTACGTTGGCAGCAGGGTAAAACTGTGTTGGGGATTGTTTATGGGGAGTGTGGGATTCCCACAGGTGGGGTGGAGTCACAACAGTCATAAGATCTTAGGAAGTTATTAAGCTAATGGCTCCATGGCTGTTACAAGCCAGACAAGTTCAGCCCTTGCCTTCAGATGGGTGGAACTCTTGGGGTGAATTTAGTTACCCATCCAGTTGCTTAAACAGTGTTTGTGGAAGGTCAATGATGTGTTCTGTCGGGCAGGAAGCTGGTGTCTGTTCCTAATGTGGTATCCTTGGGGCGATATTTGTCCCTCAAGTAGTTACTGGTAATGTCACATACCAGGTTACGTTTTTAGAGAGTAGCATGTGGACTATTTCACTGGTGTCTTGGGTGTTCATTGGATGGATGGGAGGTTGGATGTTATATGTGAGCTTTTTAACAGTAGGTCAGGTTTGAGGGGCATTGTAGGAATGCAAGGGTTGGGGATATGGAGGAACTAGGTATTTCTGTGTCTAGGCTAAAGTTGTATGGATTAAGCAGGACATGGTTTTGAGTTTCCTAACAGATGTTTCAGGTTGTTTTGTTATTGGATGTTAGGTGACACGTTGAAAGGGAAGCTTTAAAGGAGGAAGCCAAGGGTAAGTGGTGCCTTAAAATGGAGAACATTGACATCTGTGCAGTGACAGAGACATGGTTCAAAGTTCCAGAGAGCACCCTTGCATTACCAAGCTATAATTCATACCACACCTTTCGGCCACCAAACCCGTATCAAAACACTAAAGGTGGAGGCGTGTCCATATTCATTAAGGATATCCACACCTCCAAGCTAGTTGCTCAGCATAATGCATACGAGATTATCCAAGTTCAACTAACTCTGGGCAAAACCGCAATCCAAATTGTAGCTTGCTACAGACCCCCACCATGCCCCAGGATTCCCTATGATTAACTGGGAAAACTATTCATGTACCAACTCTTTTGCTCAACATTTTCTGGAAATCATCAATTCCAATGCCTTGGATCAACTTATCCACACCCCCACCAGGGGCAGCAATATCCTAGACCTCGTCATCACCAACATGGGTGACCGGTGTTCCACACCAGAGGTCATCTCCTCGTTGGTCAGATCCGACCACAAGCTAATCACCTTAGACATCCACATCCCGCTCCCACCCCCTATTAGGAAAACAACCGTAAAAAATTTCTCCAAAGCCAACTTCATGCTTCTTAAGACAGAAGTGGCAAACTTCATGACACCCATGCAGATGGACAATAGAGGTATGACTTCTGAATTCTACACAAATGCACTTTATAAGCACTTACACAAGTGCATGGATCGTGCTACCTCTAACAGAACCAAGATGCTATCCTCCAAAAAAAGGAAGCCAATCTGGTGGTATTCTGCCATAAACAAATTCTACAACAGAAGAAAGAAACTGTTGCAAAAAAGAGTAACATCCCATGATTGGAGGAATGCTCTGGTCATCCTCAGTAAGAAGCTGTGATCCCTCATAAAATCCTCCAAAGCTAGTTATGAAAACAAAATCACCACTGATTCTAAAGACAACCTCAAAGCATTCTATAGCTATGTCAAGAATCTCAATGGCAACACTCAGATCTGCTCTGAGTTACAGCACAATGACACTACATATACAGAACCAACTGATATTGCCAACATCCTGGCAGATAGGTTCAGTGCTAACTTTACCCCCCTCTCACCCATTAAAGGACCCATCTTTATACCGGAAGAATGCAAAGTTCCTGTAATCACGGCTGTACAGGTAAAAACCTCACTCCCCAAAGCCAAGAACACAGCATCCATGGGACCTGACAACATTCCAGACTGCCTTCTACACGAACTACAGAATGAACTGGCACCCCACCTACGTACCATGTTCAATCATAGCCTCACCTCAGGCTTTGTGCCCATTGAATGGCGCACCATGACAGTTATCCCACTCCACAAAGGGGGGGGGACACAACAGACCCTGGGAACTACTGCCCCATTAACCTGACGAGCCTGGTCTGCAAGGCCATGGAACATATCATCATGGAACTCATAAACAAAGACATTGGAGATCTCCAAACTCTGAACCCCACACAGTTTGTGTTTGTAAAAGGCAGATCATGTCTCCTAAACCTGATAGACTTCTTTGAAGTAGTCACCAAAGCCATAGATGAGGGTAAGGTGGTTCACACAGCCTATCTAGATCTCGCCAAGGCATTCGACACCATCCCCCACTCTGGAATTATAGATAAACTCACTAAACTAGGTATAAATCTCTATGTCACAAGATGGGTTGCCAACTGGCTTACTGACAAAACCCACACTGTGAAAGTAGCAGACTCCAAATCAGACTTCAGACTAGTGACAAGTGGAATATCACAGGGTTCAGTCCTGGGTCCTCTCCTGTTTGGTATCTACTTCTCTGAAGTACAGGCTAACACAAAAGGTCTTTGGCTAACTAAATTCACAGATTACTGCAAACTAGGAGCCATAATCGAAACTCCTAACGATGTGGACATCCTACAAAAGGGTCTCACTATTACAGATGCCTGGTGTCAAAGCCATGGTCTTAAGCTCAATGCCAAAAAGTGTATTGTTATCCCCTTTGGTAAAAACTCTGTACCCATGAACTACCACATAGGCGGTAGTCTACTTAACACTGAAAGTGTGATAAGAGACCTTGGCAAACATGTGGACAGTAGTCTCTCCTTTGATAATCACATCACCACAGTGGTCAGGAAATCCTTCTATGTGGCACACCTCATCACAAAAGGTTTCTCATTCAGAAAAAAAGAGGTAATTATTCCCATCTACTCATCACTCATTAGACCCATTATAGAGTACAACACCCCTTTTGGTATGTACTTTACAAGACATCTACAACAACTGGAAAGGCCACAAAGATACCTCACAAAGAGGATTACTGGCCTCAAACAGATGCCTTACATGAACCGACTCAAAAAACTCCAGCTTTACTCTGTCGCATAGTGCCTACTCAGAGGCGATCTCTGCCTAACAGACAAACCTATGTCAAACCCAGAGCTGTTGGACATGCTCCACTTAAAGAAATCCCAATCCCTCCAAGCTACACACTCTTGGGAACTAAACCTTGTCGCCACAATAAACAGAACATGCTGGAGGGATAGACTCCTGCCCCAGAGACTTCCCATAATTTGGAACAGGCTACCTATCTATGTCAAACAGAGCTCCTCATTATCACTCTTCAAGAAAAATCTTGATGATTGGATGGGTAATACGAAATTCACCCCGGGGATCACTTCTGTGGTTCTGCTTGACAGTGGCACAGGAAAATAATTTTCTTGGGTGGGGAAAGCCAGGGTACCTTTTTGGCTAGGCTTGTATAGGCCCTAGGGCCAATAGCCTAGTACCTACCTATGAACCTATTAAGGATGTTGAGTTCTGGTAGGTACATGCATTGCATTGCTCATAGGAATTTCATTGATTTTTAATGTGACTGGAGGGTGGGGCCATATTTTGAGGGGATTGGTCTGTGCCTTGGCCATTAGAAGGGGGGGTTGTCTGGAGAAGGGCTGTGGGAATTTGAAGTTGGCATCAATTTAGCAAGCATCAGTTTCACAGAGGAAGTTGGAGGAAAGGGGGCCTGTTTTCACTTGGTTGATATGATAGTGGTAGGGTTTGTTGGTGCTGGCAGTCAAGGCATGTCAGGTGGAGGTTAGAAGGATTAGATGCTTGTGGCAGGATCGTGGGGCTGTTATCTTGGTCAAATTGTGTTGCAGCCACCAGGGGTAGGAGATTAGTGGGTTGGATTGCTGAGGCTTGTGAGCAAGGTGGATTGTTTTTGTGAAGGAGAATTTAGCTCCAATTTACTACAGTTTTGTGTGAGACAGGGTTGGGTTAATTTACCAAATTCTGGACGGTGGCTCATATGTGCGTATAATAGGTGTTATATGGGGAAGACTGTCTGATATTGCCCATGAAAGAAAGTTGGTTGCTGGGGTTGGGGTTTGGTATATGGAGGGTCAGTTATTCTACAGTTAGTTCAGTTACTGTTTTGTGGATGTATTGATGTAATTAACAAGGGGTTGGTTGCCAATTGTGTGTTTGTTTGTGTTTTGTATGTGTGTGTGTGTGTGGTTTTTGTTTTACTGGATGGTGGATATGTTGAGGGGGATTATTAGACAATTGCTTCGTTAGGAAAGGAAATGGCAGTTTGGTCATTAGTATATCCACTGGGTGATCAAGAGGCAGCAGTTAGGCATGATTGCATGTCACTGACCTTGTTTGACCTGGTGACATTGGTCATTTTCAGGTTTTGGTGGTATATTGTGCTTGTGTAGTTTTGCCTAGCTTAGGTTTACTGTTTGTGTTGCATTTGGGGTCGTACTGCTAAAAGGCCATGATGGTGGCTTAAATGTGTCATTGCTTATAAGGGATATTTGGTGTGATAGCAAGATTGCTATTAAATGGAATTTGGAAAGAGATTTCATGTGGTTATAATTTTCATTGGGCAGTGAAATGGGGATGCAATTTGATGTGATGGTATGCAATTGCTTCTGCATGGTTTCAAGTGACAGTGGGCTTAGTGTTTGTCTAGTTGGCTGGTAATGACCCGGGAATCATTACAAAGCTACTGTTGGTATGGTAGATGGGTAACTGGGTATTTCACTGATATACACTGGTATGCTAGGTTATGGTTTGTTACATTATCATTGGAGAGGGAACAGTGGTCTGCTTTCAGCTGTTCAGGCAACTGGCTAATTTTGTTGTTTATGTGATAGGGATTTGAGAGGTGATGGCATGGATACAGTTTGGTTAGGCAGGATGGGGTACACCAAATGATGTTTGCCTTAATGCCTCTTAATGGTGGTTAGGTTGTTGGAAGTTTGGTTGGAGAGAGGGGGAACAGCCTGGTCAGGCTGGTGGGCAGAGAAGAGGGGCAGGCTTGCCCTCTTCTGTTCCCCCTCTGGTGTTGGATGTTCAGTTCAATGAGTTGGGAAAGGAATATGAGTGGTTGGATGCTGCTTGATAAGTAAAATAAGCGAGTGGAGGTAAGCTGCTTATTGGTTGGACATGTAATTCAATGAATGGTAACTGAAGTGAGTGGTGGTACATTGCTTCATAAGTAAGCGAGTGGAGGTATGGATGCTGCTTACTGGTCAGGATGAGTGGGGTCACGCTGTCCTATTTCAATGTTACATGGATGTTATCCTCACCTATATCATGTGCTGGTTGTAATTAATAAATATTGGTTAACAATTATGTTTATGGAAGTTTAATAAAGGTCGTCAAACGTCATTCAGTGTGATGTGTTTTTTGAAGGAGACCGGGACAAATGAGGTTAGGTAACACACTGATTTGCCCTGGGACATCTTCAAGTGGGACTAGATAAATATAGTAGCAGGAATTAGGAGGATGGGGGAGGATAGGGTTAAATGGGAATAAGGGATGATTGGGAGGAAATGAGGTAAGGGTATGGAGGGGCTTAAATGGTTTAGGCAAGTGTAACTGGTAAAGGAATCACATTTTTGGTGTGAACTTGCTACCTGCCCCCCTCCCCTTTTTTAATAGTGGGGATTGTGGTTATTTTCAGTTTGGTTAGGGCAGAGAAGAGGGGCAGGCTTGCCCTCTTCTGTTTCCCCTCTAGTGTTGGATGTTCAATTCAATGAGTTGGGAAAGGAATATGAGTGACTGGATGCTGCTTGATAAGTAAAATAAGTGAGTGGAGGTAAGCTGCTTATTGGTTGGATGTGTAATTCAATAAATGGTAACTGAAGTGAGTGGTGGTACACTGCTTCATAAGTAAGCAAGGTATGGACGCTGTTTACTGGTCAGGATGAGCAGGGTCATGCTGTCCTATTTTAATGTTACATGGATATTATCCTCGCCTATATCATGTGTTGGTTGTAATTAATAAATATTGGTTAACATTTATGTTTATGGAAGTTTAATAATGGTTGGCAAAGGTCATTTGGTGTGATGTGTATATTGAAGGGTACTGGGACAAAATATGAACACCATCTCTCATACAAAGACATCTCTTAGTTTTCCCTCACTGTCTGTAATCATATAACCTATTATACATATTTAAAATATCTTTATTATAATTGTCTCAGGTCTTATTTATCACATACTACTGTATGTAACAAGTAAAGTGACTATTGTTTTTTCTCACATATTTTTTTTCAATTCATGTTGCTGTTTTTCATTGCACTTTACTATGAAACATACAGTATGTTCAATGTTTTATTCTCATTACAATTTTTCACTCATATGATTTGAAGTGTGACATGATACTTTGTGATTTAAAATATCTGTACTTGATGGTTTATAGTGTTACATGATACTCTGATTTAAAATGTCAGTAATTGATTTTTGAAAGATTTTGATTATGGAGCTTTTCTCCCTGGCCTCCACTGAAAATAGGCACTTTTTGGCCCAGTTGGACTTTCTCAGTAAAAAAATGTCAAATAAATAAATAAATAAGAGATGAGGTAGGCAGATTGGTGACTATAAATTGTACTTATCCATGTGTGCAGTATGTGTGTGCTCGTGTCCGTGCGAGCATGCCTGTATGTGTGTGTGTGTGTGTGTGTGTGTGTGTGTGTGCGTGTGTGCATGTATGTATTTGTGTGTTTGTATTATGGGGAGAAACGCTGGGAAATTTGCTTCTGTTCCATACTTGTTTAGTAAACTCTGTGGCTGGCAACACAAGTTGAAATTGTTCATAGGTTCATAGGTTCATGGGTTCATAGGTTCATGGGTTCATAGGTTCATAGTTAAGTACTTCATGACATCTCTAAAGGAGTCAGATTCAATTCTACAGCATCTGATGGGTAGATGACTGGAAGGATGTTTATGGGAGACAAGTCTTTTTAGAGGCAGTTTATAAGTCATCACAAAATGTTTTCTGAAAAGACATACATTAAGTGCCATTAAGGCTTCAAAGGACAAGGCTAACTCTTTATAAGTGTGACCTAAACATTTTTTACAAATCAAGGAAAGAAGGATGCATACTGCAGTTGCATTGAGCAGAACCTGAATCTGAAGAAACTGCTGAAAAAAGGACTTTGAAGTGACATCTAAAATTCACTATCTACCAGTTTTAGAGGAAAGTTTGAAGGAGTTCAAACACTGCATAGACAGTGTTGCAAAAATGCTACATATATGGTTTACTATCAAAATGTGGAACGGTACTTATGTGAAACTGGGATGGTCAAATGCTTCTTTTCCAGTTTCCGTAATGCTGTTCTGAAAATGTTCAAATGCATTATCGGTAGTATGGAATTTTGACACTGGAACTTCTGGTGTTTGAATGTCAGTTCCATGGTTACCATTTCTGACATTTTGATAATTCTGTATTGCGAAATTTGGAAAATCTGAAAATTAATTTGATCAAACTGTGGAAAATTGTTTTGATTTTCCACATTTTGATGGTAAACATACACATACACACACACACACACACACACACACACACACACATATATATATATATATATATATATATATATATATATATATATATATATCACCTAAAACTCATTTCACCTAAACTCTTTTCTCTGAAACCAAATCACCTAAAGTTCATTTCACCTAAAACTCATTTCACCTAAAATCATTTCACTGAAACCAAATCACCTAAAGTTCATTTCACCTAAAACTCATTTCAACTAAAACTCATTTCACTGACAAGTAGTAGAATAAGGCAAGTCAAAGATATATGTCCTTCTCCCCAGTGTAGTGTGATCCTGGTGTTAGTATATATATATATTAAGGGGAGGTGTGGGTGGCGTAGCCCCCTGCTTATTTTGGTTTTATTTTGTCTGGTTTTGTTTTACATTATTTGGTAAAAGCCAACTAGGTGGGGGGTGTAGCCCCCACACCCCTAATGTGGGGGGCTGCACCCCCCCACTCCCTCCTTAATATATATACTAACACCAGGATTGCACTACAGTGGGGAAAGGACATATACCTGTCAATTGCGCTAGAGTACTACTTGTCAGTGAAATGAGTTTAGGTGAAATGAGTTTTAGGTGAAATGAACTTTAGGTGATTTGGTCTTAGTGAAATGAGTTTAGGTGAAATGAGTTTTAGGTGAAGTGATACGTACCCATATATATATATATATATATATATATATATATATATATATGTGTGTGTGTGTGTGTGTATGTATATATATATATATATATATATATATATATATATATATATATATATATATATACATATAGGGCCAGATTCCAAAAGACTTGCTCTCAGTATAAGTCTGCCCTGATTCCAAAAGTCTTGAACTCAGTATAAGTGGCTTATTCAGTGTAAAGCCTACATACAAATAAGCTTATTCTGGGGCCAGATTTCAAAAGACCTGCTCTCAGCTTGCCCTCCATGTAAAGGGGACACAACACTGAGATCAATTCTTTTGGAGTCGGGCCCATAATACGGTGAGACATAACTGTGCCTAAGATCTGTTTTTAAAATTAAACAGAATAACTCTACCCAACCAGGTTTAAGAGAAAATATTGGAGAACATCTTGGAATAGTGAAGTGTAAAGAAAGAGCACAGCATACCATCTTTTTTTTGGCAGGAATTTCTCAACAGATAGAAATGATGGTATAGTAGTGTCATCCGTACAACATATTTCACATGGAAATGACACTTGAAATTCTAGAAAGGTCATGGAGCAAACAAGGAATCGTCTTGTTTAACATTAAAGAATTACATTATCTAATCTGTATGGATTACTACTTGAAGTACATAGACATAATCAAAATGAGACATATTTCTTCCAGTTGTGTCATAACACTGCCCAAGACCATATTTTCAAAATATTGAATTACTGATGTCCTTATCTCAGATAATGGTCCTTCATTCATGGGTCAATAATATCATATGTTGTTAGAAGAGTGGGGTTTTAGCCTATTACTACTAGTTGAAGCATCCCCAGTCCAGTGGATAAGTGGAAAGAGCAATTCAAACAGTAAAGAACATCTTCTTCTTCTTTCGGCTTTTCCTGGTTAGGGGTCGCCACAGTGGAACTCCGGTCCGCTAATGATTGGCAGTAGATTTTTACGTACCGAGTTGCCAGCTCTGACACACAACCTTCAACGAAAGTACGCCCATTCATGCATGTCTCAACACAAAAGACAGTTTAGCTGAGAATCAAGAACATAACGAGACAATAAGAAGCTAGTACAAGGCAGGACTGTTACTTAGTTTTGCTGAAGTATCAAAACACTGTCCTACAACCTACTGCTCTGGCTTTTTCACAGCTACTGATGGGGAGAAGACATAAACTTAAGTTAATGGCTTCAGAGTTACTGCAACCAATACCTACAGTATGTGAAAAAAAGAAAAAGAAGTTTGCAAAGAAGCTCAGACAAGGAGGTAAAAACCACCATGACAGAAATGGAAGAGATCCAGCCACTCTTGTAGAAGAAAAAGAAGTAAGGGTGCAGAATATGACAAAGAAACAATCAGAGCAGTATGAACCATTGTGAAAAAGACAGTTGCAACTCCTAGATCCTGTTATCTTTAAAACACAGGAAGATTAGTTATTCAGAAGAAATAGAAGAAATCTCTACAGAGTGTACAGAAAGGCTAGAGCTCCTCAGAATGAGCACAGTTTAAAAAACATCACTAAGCAAAGCAATCCATGAATGGGGATTCTGAAGTGATGATAGCTACAGCTCCTTCTTTACCTATGATAGAAAACTTAGAAATAACACTCAATATTCTTCTGAACTTTTCATTAATGCCCCCACTCTGATAATAACATTGCAAATTTACTAATAAATGTATTTAATTCAAACTGCATCCCCACAAACCCCTGTTTAAATACCACTCATCTCAGAATCCCTTATACCACCTATCACCACTAGGGAAATGTCTGGAAGGTGTTATCAAAGATTAATAACATATCCTCCACTGGTTTTGACAACATACCTGGGTGCTTCATAAGTGGTGTAAGATGTGCTCTAGTCAAACTTCTCTTTACATTGTTTAACCTTATTTTGCCTACAGTTTATGTTCCTGAACCCTGGTGCCCTGTTGTGGTGACACTCCTCCGCAATTCATTCTTTAATGGGGCTGTAATATGTACAACAGCTTGGTTTCTCTTTAAGAATCCCCTAAATATAAACTTTGAATGCAAGTCATGTGGCTTTTTTCTTTGGTCATTTCTTTGCCATGTTAGTAAATAAGCTACATGCAGCCATTCATTTTCTGTACCTTATTATTTAAATTATTGTTATGGGGTACATAAGTTCTAGAAAATGAGCAAAACCACACCACAACAGGTTATTATTGCATGCATGCCTGAAAAAGAGCAGAAACTGGAAGGATCCCTACTTTTGACTCCTCTTGTTCTTTGATGTAAAACAATCTGAAAATCTTCTGGCAAATTTAATAAACTATTCAGTTTCCAGAGAGAATTCCTCAAAAAACAATCCAGGCACTAAGACTGCATGTCTTTTTAACAATAATTTTGCTGTGTCTGGAGTCCTGTAGTAAGATTCAAGAAATAGATACTTGCACAATGTAGTGAGGCGGGCCCTACTACTCACCTCAGCCTATGGATGTGAAGTATACCTCTCAAATATCCAGGGTTTTGCAGAACATCCCTGATTTTGTTTTTTTACTTTTGCCATGTCCCACATGACATTGTTTTGATTTTTTCCTTAATTACCAAGGATTACAGTCAATTAATAATGGCAAATAGAGTTTCATACTTCTTTTTATTCAGAAAATGCATATTGACACAAAATCTGTTGTTCTAGAAGAAGCATGCACAGTCACATGACACAACTTCTCCTGAGAATTAATCTCATTTTTCAGCAAACAAAATGTCTGGAATTTAGAAATGCTGACAACATTTTTGTAGAATGTTTAGATTTATACATATTCTCCAAGATCTTGAAGACGCAGTATAGTCATTTTATGTCTTGTCTGTCTGATGTGGGCAACGTCGAACAACAAAGACCATGTCACAGACTCACGTGTGCTACTACTTTACTCACAAAATAAGGAAACAGCGTCAGCAGAAGAACTAAACCATGCCATTGATTTAATATATTTCCACAAAATAGAAAAATAAAAATAGTTAACACCTTTATCTCACATTTATCACCACGTGGACAACATACTTCCTCAGATCAGTATCTGTATGGTTACAGAAACTTCATTTCAGTTTATTGATAGTGCTCCCTCTATACCAGAGTTTAGTGCCTGTCACTTCTTTTGACCCATTGGAAACTGAGGGGGGAGTGTCTATTTTTTTTATTTCCTGGAGTCCATCATTTCATAGGAAATCAAACATGACACCAACCTTGAATTCAGTAAAGCTACAAATTACCCTCAACAAACTATCACATTATTGATAACTACTGATGCCCCCATATTCCCCCAACCACAAAAATGACCCAAATCTACTTGGCAAGATTTCTATCCAACCTAACTAATTTTACTTGGTTGCTCCAACTACCAAGCTGTAAGCTGGCAAACCTATACCACTCATAGTAAATATGATGAACATTTCAAAAATGTCATCAATGCCAGTTCCACTTGAACAAAATGACATATTTCCTTATAGAGGCTCTATTGTGCTTTGCATTGTCCCCACAGCTGCCCTTCACCCTGTATCCCTACCTCCCTAGTTAACAATGATCACAAATCTACATTGTTTTCATTTAAAAATTGTGGCACTCCTCTTAAATCTCCCTTAGTCTTTATTTTTTCCCAAAGCAAACCTGATGCTGTTTTCAGGTGGCCTAGAAAGGTTGAGAAGTAACCCTGCTGTTGTTGGCTCCATTTTCACAGCAGCACTTTCCCCTTCAGCTGTCCTTTAACTGAAACATAAACAGTTACATTGGGAAGGCTACCCTATCCAGCCTTTTCTAGAGGATATACCCCTGATGCTTTGAAAACTGCCACAGTGATGCCACTGATTACTGATCAAGGTAACTATAGACCTATTAACCTCACAAGTAATTTATGTAAGATTATGGGGTGTATCATATGTGAATTCATTAACTTAGTCCTAGGTACACTACTGGACCTATACTCTGATCAGTTCAGTTTTGTCAAAGGAAGATCCTGTCTCCTAAACCTGGCTAAATGCTTTGAAAGTTCACCAAAGCCATGACTATGGCCTTTCTATACATGCTGCTTATCTTGAACTGACCTTTTTACTACTTACTTTTCTGATATCCAGTTATGGGTTCAAGGTCTATGTTTAACAAAGTTTGCTGATGATGGGAAACTATGAGAGTAATCATCAACTCTTCTAAGGGCACTCAAATACTCCAGTAGCAGCTTGACTATCTGAAACTAAATACTAAGAAATGCAGTGTCACTCTGTTTGGGAAACTGAAATTGCCCAACTCATAATACATTAATTATGCCAGTTCCAAACCAACACAATTATGAGAGAACTGAACACCCGTCTTGGCAACCCACTACAGTTTCCCCGTAGTGACTACACCATGGCTTGCAAATTATTTTACTTAGTCCAGTTAATCTCCGGAAGCATTCTCTGTAGGTCAAAATAAGTTACAATTCCCCTCTGCTCACTCCCTTTCAAGTCCATTGCTAATTGTCCCCTTTGGCATGTACCTCTCTAAGCATCTTGTCTGTCTTGAAAAACCACAGAGATTCTTGAATAAGAAAATCACAGGTCATAAGTTTTTCCTGTAGACTCATTTATGGTGACCTATGCTTAGCCCTTTGTAATATGAAAGACCCTGCCTTAGTTGACCTCCTTCACCTTCAAAAGCTGGTGACTCCTCAAATACCCCCACCAAAGAATTTAACCTCTATCAGAAAATAAAAAAGGAACATATGCTGAGACAGGCTCATGACTCAACGTAGTTCTCACTTTAGGAACAAGCTTCCCTTACACATCTAAGAAAGTAGTATACTAGCCAGTTTCAAGGTCAGTATCAAAGCCTGGATGGGTTTTCATAAATTCATCCATGGGATAGCTTGTATAGCTATGTTTTAAAAGGCAGTAAGCACAACTGAAGCATAGCAAACCCATATGTGGTGTACACTGACTTATTTGGTTGAGCTCCTATGTGGTCTTCAAAACTACTAGTCTAGTATCTACCAATGACCCTATGAAACTATGTCAAAGAAAAGTAATAATGCCTTAACAATGATATCAGTAAATATAATTTCATGAAGAGGGTATGAGGCTCTGGAATGTATTTCAGGGAGGAAGTGATGTAGTATATCTCCACAGAGGGATTATATGTACTTGTTACAGACAAAAATGAATGGGAAGATGGCAGTTGTATAGGGGTGGCTATTGCCTTTTAGTTATCCTCATGGACTTAGGGTTTTCTCTAAGCATGTGTACATGTTTGTATGTTGTTAGCAGAATGGCATCTAATATTTTGCTCTCTCTTTATGACTGTGCTTTAAGTGTGCTGTTGTTTGGTACATCATTCTCTTTTATTGTATGATTTTCAGGGTACACATTAAAAAACACAGTAAAAATCTTCCAATTTCCATGTAATGTTAAATTGCATTACTCAGACTATAGTTCCTTTCATAGGTTCATAGGTTCAAAGGTGTGTGCTAGGCTAATGGCCCTGGAGCCTTTACAAGCCTAGCCCATAGGATTAACCTGGCATCGTGCCACCTAACCTTAGTTCTCAGTGCCTCTGTTGAGAAGAGCCACTGGAGTGATCTCTGGGATAAATTTTCTATTTCTCATCCACTCATCAAGATTTCTCTTGAAGAGGGCTAGTGAGGTGCTCTGTTTGACATGTATGGGAAGTCTATTCCATAGCATGGGCAGTCTCTGGATTATGAACCTGTCCCTCCAGCACGTTCTGTTGATTGTGGTAATGAGGGTGAGGTCTCTGGAGCATGTGGTATGCAGGGATTGGGATTTCTTTAGATGTAGCATTTCTAAAAGAGCTGGGTCAGACATGGCTTTGTAAGTCAAGCAGAGATCGCCTCTAAGTAGGCGATATGAGACGGAGAATAGTTGGAGTTATTTGGGTCTGTCCATATAGGACAAGTATTTAAGGCCTAGGATCCTCTTTGTGAGGTACTTTTGCGGCCTTTCCAGTTGTTGCAGGTGTCTAGTGAGGAAAATGCCAAATGGGGCATTGTACTTGATGACTGGCCTAATGAAGGAAGAGTAGAGGGAGACAATGACCTCTTTCTTCCTGGATGCAAAACCCTTAGTAATGAGATGTGCCACAAAGAAGGACTTTCTGACCACAGTGGCAATGTGGTGGTTAAAAGAGAAGTTGCTGTCAACATGTGTTCCCAGATCTCTTTTAATGCCTTCTGTGTTCAGTGGACTACCATCGATGTGGTAATTCATGGGAACTGGGTTTTTCCCAAAGGGGATGATGACACGTTTTTTGGCATTGAGCTTAATTAAAGCCATGGTTCTGACAGTAGTTGTTGGTCTCGGTGAGGCCTTTCTGTAAGATGTCATCATCATTTAGGGAGTTAATAATAGTTTCCAACTTGCAATTGTCTGCGAACTTTGTCAGTCAGAGTCCCTTTGTGTTGGCCTGGACTTTAAAGAAGTAGATACCAAACAGGAGAGGATCCAGGACCAAACCCTGTGGGACTCCACTTGCGACTGGTCAGCAGTCTGACTTGGAGTCAGCTACTTTCACACTGTGATTTCTATCTGTGAGCCAGTTTGCAACCCACTTAGTGATATAGGAGTTGATGCCTAGCTTAGTGAGTTTTTCTATGATCCCTGAGTGGGGAATGGTATCAAAGGCCTTGGCCAGATCAAGGTAGGCTGTATGAACCACCTTGCCTTCATCCACAGCTCTGGTGACTGACTCAAAGAAGTCGACCAAGTTGAGCAGGCATGATCGACCCTTCACAAAACCAAACTGTGTAGGATCCAGAGTTTGAAGATTCCCTATATCCTTGTTTATTAGGTCCATGATGATGCGTTCCATAGCTTTGCATATCAGACTCATCATGCTAATGGGGAGATAGATCCCAGGGTCTATAGTCACTCTTTCTTTGTGGAGAGGGATGTCTGTAGCAGTGCACTGTTCGGTAGGGACAAAGCCTGAGGTGAGGCTGTGATTGAACAGGGCACACAGGTGAGTGCCAGTTCACTCTGTAGTTCATGTAGAACACAGCCAGGGATATTATCAGGTCCCATAGACCATGTATTTTTGGCCTTGGACAGTGCTGTTTTAACCTGTGCAACAGTAATACTGGGTGCCTTGCAATCTACTGGCATTGTCATTGGTCCTTTGGGCGTGGAGAGAGGGGTAAAGTTAGCACTGAATCTGTCAGCCAGTATATTGGCAATATCTGTTGGCTCAGTATAGGAGGTACCATTGTGCAGTAGCTCAGAGCAAATCTGGGTATTGCTGTGGAGATTCTTTACCTAACTATACAAGGCATTGTGGTTGTCTTTACTATCTGCTGCAATTCTGTTTTCATAGCTAGCTTTAGAGGATTTGATGAAGGATCTCAACTTTTTGTTGCGGATGATAAGGGAGTTTTTCCAGTCTTGGGACTTCACCTTATTCCACATCAGTTTCCTCCTGTCGTAGAGTTTGTTTGTGGCAGGGCACTACCAGATTGGCTTCCTTTTTTTGAAAAAGAGCATCTTGGTTCTATTGGGTATGGCAAGATCCATGCATTTGTGTACGTGTTCATACAGTGCATTGATGGATGATTCTGCGTTCATGCAACTATTCATCATTTGCAAGGGTGTCATGAATTTAGCCACCTCTGTTGACTATTGGTGTAGAGCAACGGTTACCCATGTTAGTAATGCCTAGGTCAAGGATGTTGCTACCTCTAGTGGGGGTAAGAACGAGCTGGTTCAGGGCATTGGAATTAATGAATTCCAGGAAACATTGGGCAAGTGTATTGGTACATGAGTAGTTTTCCCAGTTAATGGAGGGGTAGTTGAAGTCACCCAGTATTAGAGTGTTAGGTTGGACCCTAATATTCTCCAGGGTGCTTAGGAAGGGTCTATATCATGTTGCTGAACTCTTAAAAGTTTGAACGTCATATGGTTGACACCATATGATCGAAATTTGAACGTTTCAACGGAGATCTCCATACAGTGCAGAATGGGAAGATTTCCCTTTTCTGCACTGTAGTGGTATCTCAGAGTTGGTATATTTAAAGAGTGGAGAGTGTGGGGGCACAGCCTCCCCAGTGGTGTGTGTAGGGGGGCTTACCCCCCCTGCTTAAACTGTTCAGATAGTTTTTTTTTTCTTTGGTTTATTTTTTTTATTACATTTTCCAACTTTTGAAAGTTCGATCATATGGTGTTGACCATATGACGTTCAAACTTTAAAAGTTCGATTATGTAATATAGACACACTTAGGAACATGGAGTGTGAGTCCTGGGACATGGTTGGGGACCTATAGCAGGCTATGACCTGAATCACTGTCTTACCCAATGTTAGCTGCACCTGAAGTATCTCTGATGCGTTATGTTGGGCTATCAGTCTGAAGGCCTTTATGAATATGGAAACACCACTAGCTTTGGAGCTTCAGTCCAAGTTCTGGGGCCGGAAGGTGTGGAATGAGTTATAGCTTGGGAGTGCAGGGGTGCTTTCTGCTGTCTTGAACCAGGTCTCTGTTACAGCACAAATGTTGATGGTCTCCATTTTAAGGAGCGAGTGCATTTTGAGATTTAGACCTCTAGCATTGAGCAGCATGACCCTCAAATTGCATTTGTTTGTAGCTGTTATGGTGATAATTTGGTCTTTGCAACACCCCCTAAAAAAATCACTATAGGGCTGGCAAGAGCCTTGGCCAGTATCCAGACACCCAAGGGTGACAGATGCAGGCAATCGCTGGCAAAGCATCGAGGTCTGTCAATCATGTCATCCCAGGCAGGCAGATACTGGATCCCCTTAGAATGACACCAGAAACTTAGCCAATTGTTGAAATCAGTCATTTTCTGCTATGTTATATGGGTTGGAGACAGTGGCATTGACAAAACGGCTGGATGTGGCAGAGTTAAAGATGTTAAGATTTGCACTGGGTGTGACGTGGGTGGACAGGATTAGGAATCAGCCCAGGTTGGAAGGTTTGAGGACAAAGCCAGAGAGGCAAGATTACGTTGGTTTGGACATGTGCTGCGGAGGGATGCTGAGTATATTGGGAAAAAGATGCTAAGGATAAAGCTACCAGGTAACAGGAAAAGAGGAAGGCCTAAGATAAGGTTTATGGATGTGGTGAGAGAGGACATGCAGGTGGTTGGTGTGACAGAGCAAGATGCAGAGGACAGGAAGAAATAGAAACAGATGAAATGCTTTGGTGACCCGTAACAGGAACAGCTGAAAGAAGATGATGATGATGACTGTGGTATAATTCTGGGTGATGGTAGGATGCTGCTCAGGGCTAGGGTCATACCCGCCTGGGCTACATAATACGAGAGCTCCTCCATATCTCTTTTCATGTAGTCCAGGGAGGTACTTCTCAGGTCATTCACACCCACATGTGCAATGACAGAGTCATATTTGTACCTGTTGTTGAGGGACTTGAGTGGGTGCATTATGTGGTGGATCCTGGCACCTGACAGGCAGCTGACTGTTACTTTCTCCTTGTGGGACATCAATGTGCATCACTATTGAGTCACCTATGACTATAGTTTTGGGCATTCTGTTTTGCCTTAGGGGCTTTGGTTGAGTGACACACTGTTTAGGAGAGTTATGTGTCTCATGATTAGTGTTGTGTTGTGGTGGCCAAGTGTGTTTGTACCTTGGAGGTCTCTGTTGTTTGGGTAGATTTTTAAGAGCCTCCATGAAGGTGGGTGTGTGGTTTGTGTTTTTATGTGAAGGCAGTGCTAGTGTGTTCTGGAGGGCTATGTGTTCCATGTGGTGTGGTGCAATTGTTGACCTTCTCCTCTTGACCAGCTATACCAGTCTTGGCAGGAGAGTCCGTGGCTTCCAGTTTGCATATAGAAGTGCATCTCTCACAAGTCTGAGTGTTGGGAGGTAAGAAGTGAGGGTTGTCTGTTTACATGAGGCAGTTGCTACATTGCCTCAGGATACCCAAGTTCACCAGATTTATAGGAGAAAGCACAGGGAACTTACATTTAGACATGCCTGGAGGGGTGGGCATTATTAATAAGTACTGGAGCTTTCTTTTACTTATTTAGTAAACCTACCCACACCTTTAGTTTGATATCATAATATATAACAACTTGGGTGACATCTATAAACAGTCATCTAATTAAAATAAAATCTGTATCTTAATGTTCTGTCTAGCCTTAAAATCAAAGAAACACTCTATTTCGGTATTCTTTCCTTTAGCAGCATAAAGAAAGAAGAACCTTGATAGCACCCAAGCCTTTCATTTCTCTCCCTCTATCTCAAATTCTACCCCTTCACGGGCACCTTATGGCAAAGTGTTAAATGATATTTATGTCCATTCATTAATCCCATTTAGCAGTTCCCTCTGTGTTCTGTTTAATCTACTTCAAGTATGATTTTCCTTCATTTCCTGTCACTTGGGTGTTTTTTTCCAGTTTGCCCTTAGTAACACAGTTTTTACCTTCTAATATAAGTTTATACTTCCTAAACCTTTCCTGCAACTGTCATTAATACCTTATATTTATTAATTTCTCCAAGGCTAGTTCAAAATTAAGCCTTGACGGTCTTAACTTACATGTATGCATCATTTTATCAGGTCAACAAAAATAAATAAATTAAAGTAAAATAAAATAAACTTTATTTTATTTTATTTTATTTTACATTTGTTAAGCGGGCTAGTCTAGCTGTGGATATATTTCCATTTTCAGTAGAGACCTGAGGAGAAAAGCTCCAAACAGATATAAAAAGTATGAAATATTGTTACATGGTAAATAAAGGATTAATAAAAAAAGAGAGAAACAAACAACAAGTAATTATTACATACTAAAGATATTAACACTTGAGAAAAGCAACAGTAAAAACATTTACACTTAAGAAAGCAAAAACAAATGTAGCACAGTAAGAATCATGTGCAAGTATTCACATCAGGTGGAAAGATTTTGGCAGTAAGTTAATTAGAGTTTAAACAGCGTCAGTCTTGCTTACATAACTAAGCATTAAAATGTTTGGAAATTTGGTTGGAAGAGGAAGAAACAGATGTGAAGAGGGTGGTTAGTCAGGGTTGCTACAAGGGCATAACCAGTGCATTTGGAGGTGTTTTTTAAGTTTTCGTTTAAACAGTGGCAAGGATGTGATTAGAGTTAGTTCATTGGGTAGCAGGTTCCAGTTTTTTCCTGCTGCGTTAGTAAACAGAGAGTCACCAGCCATATTATTAGACTTTGTTATGCTAGCGAGGAGTTTGCTACTCTTGCTTTATTTCTGCTTGAGCCCTTATGTCACTTTTTGTAGACTGTAACCAAATACTTATGTAAATGGAAGAGCACACATGCCGTTAAAGTATAATCATTAAAATAACATGATAAAAATGAAATACAACATAGCTAGCAAAATTATAAAATTGATCTGAAATTCCTAAGTAGAGATTAGTATTAGTTGTTGTGTCTTTCGGCTTTTCCCGGTTAGGGGTCACCACAGCGGAACTCCAGTCCACTAATGATTGGTAGTTGATTTTTATGTGCCGAGTTACCAGCCCTGACGCACAACCTTCAACAAAGGTACACCCATTCACACATGTCTCCACGCAGAAGATGCTCTAGCTGAGAATCGAACCGGACAGGATCTGACTGTGAGGCGACAACGCTACCGCAGCACCACCACCGCGGATCAGTATTAGTAATGTCTATATAATAACATGACCTCTCATGCTTTAACTAAATCCTCCAAACTTTTCCATGCAGATATCATTGATTTTTGATATGATTTTACAAAGTGCATATCTTTTGCAACTTGGATTACACTTTTATTTATTTTATAGAGGCAAGCCATCTTAGTACATTAAACATTTTTCCTCCATAAATCAGTGTCTCCATTAGATTGTTTAGTAACAACTTTGAATGGGTCCTCTTAAAAAGGGAGCTTCATAACCATCTTGCTAAAGGAAGACCAGCTGGAAAATGAAGAAAAAAATCTCTCTCTGTCTCTGTATATATATATATATATATATATATATATAT
>NC_056741.1:300381415-300408915 GCF_019279795.1 Protopterus annectens | reverse complement strand
TATATATATATATATATATATATATATATATATATATATATATATATACATATATATATATATATATATATATATATATATATATATATATATATACATATACATATATATATATATATATATATATATATATATATATAGGTCTACCGACAGCGTGATAACTGACACCAGAAGATCGACAAGACCGACAGCTGAGAATCCTGACGCTGAGAACACCGACATGTTAAGGTAAGTGTGTGATAGGGATGGACGTTAGGGTCAGGATGTGGGTAAGGTAAGTGTGTGATAGTGACAGACGTTAGGATAGGGTGCGGTTAAGTTAGTTAGTGTTAGGGTGCCGGTAAGGTAAGTGTGTGATAGTGATGGACTTAAGGATTAGGGGAGGATTAAGTGAGTTAGGGTTAGGGTACGGGTAAGGTAAGTGTGCGATAGTGACGGACCTTAAGGTTAGGGTTTGGGTTAAGGTTAGTGCATATATAGTTGTGTATGTAAGGTTTAGTGTAGGTTTGTAAGGTTTTTGGTGTGCTTGTGTTGTGTGTGTGTGTGTTTTTCGGGAAAGTTATTTGTTTTGTTGATTGTCGGGATTGTGGTTTGTCGGGCATGTGAAGTTTCATGTTTTTGAACTTTCGGTTTTGTCGTGTCGGTTATTTTGCTGTTGGTGTTTTGGCATGTCGGTGTTATCACGTAGACCCATTTATATATATATATATATATATATATATATAAATATCTCAGCTGTCCATGATTTTGCAGAATGTCCCTGATTTATCTCACGTTTTAGCCCTGTCCCACATAATTTTTGATTTTCTGGTAAATCACTAAGGATCAGTCAGTAACACCAGATATTATAGCTTCATACTTCATATTGCTCAAAAATGCATGTTGATGCAAAACCTGTCATTCTATTACCTTTCTAGGTGAATTACAGCAATGTTTAAAAATTGTTCCTATTTAGGTCCTTTGAACCCTCTTTATTTTCGGCATTGTTGAGAGTTATACCTTCTCCTATACTGCACATTGACTGTTAAATAAAAAATAATGTGACATACTAAAAGGAAATAACAGATTTCATAGATAGCCAACATGGTGTTTCAAAGATTGAGAATTTGTAAAGAAATATAAGGAAAGGCACTTGAGTGATATTTTTATTGTGTTATGCCATTCTGGCAGTGAGAATAAATGGAAAAAAACATCATTATGTGATGATGGAAACTTGACATTTGGTGGGTTGTCCTTTAACTTTGTTCTGTCTGTAATTGCTTCAGATATTATAACTCAGTTTCAGCATTACTGTTCTCACTAGCAGCATATCCCATTTGTTTTTTTTTTACCTGACCTTTTTAACTTTTTCTTGACTGTGCAATCTGCTATACTTCTGTTCTGATTTGTGTATGAGACATTTCATTTTTCTTTTGACTTGTTTTTAAGCTGTACTGTTTTATAAAATGTTTATCAAACGTCCTGAACTCTTTATGTAAAACAAACTGTATTTTCATAAGCTGAACTGTCTGAATTCATATGTAAACTATTTTGCATAGAGCCATATATTTACTTCCTAATTATGTAATTTCTGCCTTAATCGTAAGTTCTGGCTGGAACATAACATTCTCCGAGTCTTCAAATAAATAAATAAACAAGTAAAGAAAATAAATGGCAACTAGTTTTAGACTGCATAAAATAGAAGATTAAATTCTTTCCATATCATAACATGTTGTTTAAATGTTAAGTGCTTAAATTCAATGTTCAAATGCTATGTAATGTTTGGCCTCCACTGAAAATGGATATGTATCCAGCTGGACTATCCCGGTAAACAAAAGTAAATAAATAAATAAATAAATTCTGCTTGCACACAGCAGAAGTTACAGACTTTCGGCTATTGGTAATTGCCTCAAACTATGCTTTGGATAAGGTTTTTTTCAGTTAATTTTTCTGTCAGGTGCTGACATCACGGTCATGTCTTTTGTCTACGTTCATATGAGAGCTCCCCAAGTGGAACAGTTCTTTGCTCCCCTCAACACAGATGATCATCAGCTATCAGTTCCTCTCCGCATTCACTGGGTCTACAGATCATGCCTCAGCCTCCGCTGGGCTTAACCCCATTCATGTTTAGGGGAGGTGAGGAGATCAAAGACACCAATGCAGTGCCATGCTGTAGTCAGATAATTTGTTCTAATCTCTCTGTCGCAATGGAAATGTTCCAAGCTCTGTTAAAATACTGCATGGGCAGGTGCATGTCTGCTTCTGCACATGCTCGACTTCCAACTAAGAGACTCATCGCTCATGCAGCACTAAGTTTACTAGGCTCATTGCTGTTTAATGTAGTGAGCCTAGGCTTCCCCCTCCTCTACATGATGGTAATAAGCCCACATTAGCTACTCACTCCCATCCTTCCCCTCCGATCAGCACCTCCAGCACCAGCGCTGTTATTCAAACATGGGTCATCTTGGTTAGAGTAAAGGCTTTATCCCTCTGTGCCATGGGACTGCTTGAAGTTTAACACTTCTTAGACAAATTAATTACTCACTATTAGTCTTTGATCCATTTATGTGAGCCCTATTATAACAGTAAAATTCAGTTTGAACACCAATCAAAGCAGTTGAGTGTTTTTCCATTAGTAGTATTAGAGAGCCATCTTTAGAAAAAGACTTTATTCTCTAAAGGACCAGCCAAGGAGGGAAGGATTAAAGACTTAACATCCTCTGCCATACTGTTCTTCCTTCACTTTGGAAAGGCAGGGTAAGCAAACTGTATATTTCAACATCTGCTGCCATTTCGGGGTAAAGCTGAACAGTCTGCACAGACAATGCTTAACCTTTGATGTTGCATCACTGAACACCTTGCTTTTTGGGGGGGGGGGGCAGGCATACAAATGTGAGAGCCTGTAGAAAGAATATGCTACTTCAGGTGAATTGATTAATTTTATATTCCCACCTATCTCATTTATTTATGCCAGTATGCTTGAGGAGAGAACTATTATGGACCTATTGGTGGGGCTGCGAGGTAAAGAAGAGGGATGCCTCTTACCATCCTAAGAAGAAGGGATCACCACACACAAAATTCCAGTCCCACCTCTTGATTCCCTGCATACACTAATGTATATTTTAACCAATGGCAAATTTTGAAATAGATAACCATCAGATATGGGAGCTCTAAAACCTTTTTTGAGAGCTGAGTGTCTACAGCAGCCCATCAAAAATATAGGCACTATTTTATATTCAATGGTCATTGGCCGTCTGCCTTTGTTTCTTGCTTCTTCTCTTAAGGACTTTTTTTAATCATATGCAGCAACTAAGAAAAAGGTGGGGAGTGAAAAGAACTAGGAGAGGAGGAAGAGAATAAAACAAAGAGAACCCATGTGGATTTTTAATCTACATGCACTTATTAAAATGTAAAAACGTTTGTGTCGTGGACAAGGTGTTGCCAGGTAATAATAAACCAATAAGCTTATCAAAATGAACAAACTATCCTTAACATATAGATGAATCCTTACATATAAGGCTATGGACCAAATGAATAGGGGTTCAGACATATAAGTTACTAAGCTTTTGGTTTAAGAGTTTTAACCAATAAATTTCTTTTCTGAAGAATTCTGGCTTTAGATTAAACTGAAAGTTTAATAGCTCAGTTTGTCAGTCTTCCTGCAGCAGCAGACCACAAGGAAACTGGAATTTGCAAGTTCTGGAGTGCCTGTGGTCATTAGACCACCATCTAGTCAGTGACTGATTCCTGTAGAGGATGCAAACTCCTGCAGCCACTAAACCAGCAGGAGCAGAAGGCATGTATAGGAAGACGTAAGTGCAGCATGACTTATTCATTAAAATGAAATGTGAATCATTTATCTGATTACTGAAGCATGGTGGGCTGGGTTGATATATGTGGATATAGACATCTTGACTTCTGGCAACATTTACAGTTTTTTTTTTGGTAGATAAGTTAGTGAAAATAAACAGATTACCTACACTGTTGTTGCATTTACTGTGGTGCCTAGGTGCTGAAATTCAACCACAAATGTCTTGACAACCTGAATTTTTAAGTTGGAAAACACAAGTGAAATTTTAAAAATATTTTGAGGTTTGAGCCAAACTGCTTATCGAACTGAACCTCAAGGAGTTTGAACAGCTCTGTTTTTGGCATCGGTTTTCAGGGCAAAAGTATTTAATTCATACTTGATTCCTCTAGGAGTTGCAGTATATTTATACAGTTGACATTCTGATGAGTGCAGTTCAGTACTTTCAGTGTGGTTTATGCACATAAGTTTGTAGCATTTACAGGAGACCCTGTAGTCTGACTTGAATTCACACAAACTGAATTATCACTGTATTTTCTCTTCTGTCTTTATGTTTTAAAGTTTATAAATCCATGGAAAGCTATAAATCTATTTAAGCACAGGTTTTGTAAATATTCAAAAATTACGAGGTTTCTAGTACAGTACAGTATTTGGTTTTTTTTTGTTTCTTCTTTCTGTTTCAGCCAGTAGCCATTCCCTGGAACCACTTCTTTCTGATGTCCACAGCCTGAAGAGATCACCACACTTTTTAGATTAAAAAAATAAAAAATCAGTGTTTACCTTCTTTACATTTTAGGACATGTTGTGGTAAACATGAAACACTTAGAAGATCAAAGATAAGCATAACTGTTGGTAGTTTAGCATAGAAATAGCCCTGGGTTTGATTCCCTTAGTTTCCATTTGCAAGCTGTATCACTGTAAGCAAGTTTTTACCCCAGGATTATTTCCATGTCAATGACACTAAACAGAGGCCAATGTGGCATCTGTTCTTACCCAGTTAACAACTGAAATAAATAAATAAATAAATAAATAAATAAACAATCTACTGGACCCTCCAACATCTCTTACACATTCTTCATAAACTAGCAGTTTGACACTGTTTTCTGCAGACAGACAGCACATCCCTTTTGAATTCTAAATGACCAGGAAAACATTGTGTTACTTGTACATCTGTAGGACTCGCATTTGGGAAAGGATCAATGGGACTGACAGGGTATTATGACATGTACTTATGTATGTATGCATGATGTGTGCGCACGTGTGTGTGTGTGTGTGTGTGTGTGTGTGTGTGTGTGTGTGTGTGTGTGTTGATATATTTTACATTTGTTAAAGTAGTGTTGCTTTTTTTAATGAATAGGAATGCAGCAGGTTAACAGAATTTAACCCAGGAGCAGCTTTGTAAATTAGTAGCTTAGAATTATAACTGTTTAATTCTGCTATATTGCTTCTTTACCATTGTAAAATAGTGTCTGTTTCCTGGTGGATTCAATGATACAGCAAATGACATGTGATAAATGTGATGAGGCATGGTGTTGACTGCATATGCATGGCATTGGCCCATTGCATGGAAAATGATTTAATTTTAATAGAAGTTTGCTCAAAGTGGATGGTTGTATAGCCGTGGATTATTCTACTTTGCAATCAACTATCAATAAACTAAAAGAAGAGTTTTACTATACATGGCATTCCAAAAATGGTAGTTTTGGGTAATTATTCTATTTTATATACATACAGTAGTAGAAAAGAATATAAAACCACAGTCCACCAGGCTAAAAACAAATGCGATTTATTGAGTGTTAGCGCTTTCAGGTACAAACCCTTCCTCAGACACAAACCACACAACTTAAAACTGTATTTAAATACAAAAGCTTATGCAAATAATAAAAGCAACCATTCAATTAATCAATTAAATACAAAAGTACTGAAAGTTCTAAAATTTCTGAATGAAAGGCCTACGCCTACTTAAAACAGGCTTTAAAGGTACCACGCCATTAAGCCCTGAATACCTATTTGCCCCTAGTTCAATTATCCACCTAGTTTCACAATACTCAGTATTACTAGTAATGTCACCCTTTCTCCCTCCCAAATTAACCAATTGCAATGCCAAAAACAAAAAATGATGTCCTGGATATCTTACTGTATGTTGGGAAAGTGCGTTACATTTATCCTTAAGCCTGATGGCTGATAAATGCCTTAATATTCAGAATGTCAGAATATCCAGGACATCATTTTTTGTTTTTGGCATTGCAACAGATTAATTTGGGAGGGAGAAAGGGCAACATTACTAGTAATACTGAGTAGTGTGAGACTAGGTGGATAATTGAACTAGGGGCTAATAGGTATCCAGGGCTTAATGGCGTGGTACCTTTAAAGCCTGTTTTAAATAGGCATAGGCCATTCATTCAGAAATTTTAGAACTTTCAGTACTTTTGTATTTAATTGATTAATTGAATGATTGCTTTTATTATTTGCATAAGCTTTTGTATTTAAACACAGTTTTAAGTTGTGTGGTTTATGTCTGAGGAAGGGTTTGTTCCTGAAAGCGCTAACACTCAATAAATCGCATTTGTTTTTAGCCTGTTGGACTGTGGTTTTATATTCTTTTCTACTGTTGTTGATTTTTTAAACCACACACCTTTGCTACCTACTCCTGGTCTGCCTTTGTATATACATACAATGAATATTCTTCCTGAAAGTAAATGTGATTTTCCATATACCTTTGGCTCAGTGTCACACTTTATCTAACGACCTGTCAGAGAGGGCTTTGAAGGAAGCAGTGAAAAAAAAATGAAAGATGAGACAGAAAAGCTATCTATCTCTAGTTTAACTGGAGAATTAGTCAATTGGCAGAAATCATTGTCATAAATACTCAGATCCATGTTTGACATCCTTGTATAAGATATGAAATCAAAAATATCAGGAAAGAAGTTGTGGTACAGGGATTATATCCACTTAAAATGACAGAATTCACAGTACAGGTATATCATATGATAAACTTCTTTCTAGAAAGCAGTGACAGTAAAATCCTTGTGGAAGTTGGTCATGTATAGATTCATATGTCGATATTAGGCTGCTGACCCAGAGGACCAGTAGCCTAACCACAATAACTGTTATTGTAGGTACACATTGACATGACTAATTTATATCTAATTTCAATGAAGGCTTGAAAAGCCAAGTGAAGGCATATTCATGACTGATAATCCATTTGTCCAATTTAAAGAGAATCAGAATCAGGGAACTATGTTGCTGTATATCCAAAGGAAGTTTATTCATGAGGGCTTCTCTGGGATATATGTCTGTCTCACCAGTAGATCCTGTTTATGTTTCAGTGGAAGTTAAAATCCTTGAGTGGGTGTTATTGGCTTTGGAGATGTGCAGGAGATTGCATAGGACTGGATCCTTTGACACTCTGTAGGTAAGACAGACATGCCAATTAAGATTATATAGGAAACAGGAAAGAGAGAGTACTTTAAGGCAGTCTGAGTAGCTCAGGGAAGTCATGCCCTTAATTATCTTTGCAAGGAAATGCTGCAGTCTCTGAAGCTCGGTTATATGCTTATATGGGTACATAGCAAAGGGGCCATTTTACTCTATAATAGACTTGATGAGGGAGGAGTAAAGAGGGATGATAACTTCCTTAGATATTTAAGAAATACCCCTGATGATTAGTCTGGTAAGGTAAAAAGATTTCCTAACAAAAGTGGATACATGGTGAGCAAAGGATAGTTTATTGTCAATGACAGTGCACAGGCCCCCTAATGACTGCATCAACTCTATGTGATAGGTGCATGGGTGTCCAGTTTTGACAAAGGCCACAATGCTGCATTTTTTGGCATTTAGTTTTAGGTCATGGTCCAGACACTACTTATTGGTGTATGTTAGTTTCTCCTGAGCAATTTGGAAGTCAGATGAGGACGTAAGGGCAGTTCCCTGTTTGCAGCTATTCACCTGAGTTCATATTGTGCATCCTAACATGTATTAAAATATAGTGAATATGTTTATTTGATTTCAAGATGTCTTTTATTCTGTAGTGCAGACATATAAACTGTGGGTTGAAAAATACTTCATTATTTTTTATATAACTCATGAGAAGCCATAAGAGAATTCAATTCTTTTGAAGGTCCAGCTGCAGTCACCAGAAATTCTCTCAGTGCATGGCAACTTTGTTGAAAACTAGAAGCTATGGATCCAGAAGTTGAGTCCTTCCCCCGCTGCAAATGAAATAAATGAGAAGCCCAAACAAGTAGTTGCTGTTACATTTCTGCATGTCAAAAAGAAAAAAATAAAGGTAGTAATAGATTTTCTTTGAAAAGAGGAAGAAGGCAAAACAGCAGCAATAAGGGAATATTCACAATTACTGAGAGTCTAGAAAATATTTTAATTGTTCATTATTTATTCTTTACAAGAAAACAAGGTTCAGTGGTAGGTAGTGATACATTATTGAGAGCTAGAATAGAAAATAAGATTGTGAATTGGATGAATTGCACAATTTACTTATAAGAGAAAGAACAGTTTGCAGAATATGAAATATCATAGAAGGGACAGGATTTTAAGAGAAGCAGACCTGGTCTTGTCTAAAGCACTGCCAGTGTGCAGAGCAAGTGAAATCACAAATATACAGATAAAGGGGTTCTACAGGAATGGAAGAGTGTAAGGCAAAATGTGAATAAAACAATAAAGTGAAAATAAAGCCTAAAATGAAAATGAGCAAAAAACAGTAATCACAATGAGAGAGCCATGGCATGCACAACAAATATTGCACTGTTGAAATTCCATTTTCATGAGCTAGATGGGGCTATAAACATAACAGGAAAAAAGTGTCCAACATTTAATTATTCATGAAAAAAACTGTAGCAGAAAGAATAAAAAAGTATTTCCAATAATTTGCACTTTTTGAGGTAAAGCATAAAACAATGTTTGTATGTACTTTTAACATTGAAATAGCTCATCTGTGAAATGTGTGGGAAGTAGTAAAACATTATCAGTTTTGGCAAGAAAAGCTCGGCATTAACAACGTGTTGAATTTAAACTAGACAGAGCTGCAGAGTAAAATAGTTTGTTAAAAATGCTTTTACAGTTCAGATCCTGAAACACTATGTAAAACAATCTGCATAATTACTGACATTTTCCAGACACTAAATAAACCACTGGCTCATAAGCTACTGACACATGCCTGTAAACATAATAAGTATAGTGTCCTCTTTCAAACTGAAATACTATTTTTGGTCATATGGCCTTTGACAAGATAGACATGGTAAATGTATTTACAGTGTACAAGAAGGGGGGTTTAGGTCTCCACATCATAGGCACAAAGTGCAGGGTTTGATTCTAACCTCAGGTTATTGGCTAGGCTTAAAATGGTCCTTCAGGACAGTTACCCTAATATTTACCTATAAAGAAAAGACTAGATATGTACAGAAACAGCTACACTGTTGCAGAACCATTCTAACAGAACATTAGCAATGTTATTTTGTATTGCTAGAAAGATTTATGCTTGAGCAGTTTGCCAGGACAGCATCATATTCAAATATATCTGCGCGCTCCACCAATAGTACATGCTCCATGAAAAGTGTCAACATTCCTCAGGAGTGGAATTGTGCAGGAGTTAAAGTGAATGGAAAGCTTAAATATCATAAAAAATCAGTCTGAGGTAGAAGAGTTTGTAGATCATGTAATCACTGTTGTTAATCAGGATGAGAGTTGCAGATTTGCAAAGTATGTATAAAGTGATTAAGATGGAGGCTTACCCAACACTTACAGTTGAGGAAATGGTCTCAGCACTCAGCAATATCAAATTCTAAATTATTTTTATTAGATACAAACCAAGGATTTTGATAGAAAAAAAAGGTAAATGATGAAAGCTCCAAGTTGTGTACATTTAATAAGCCTTTAAGAAGGTTATGGGTCAGATGCATTAATAGCCACATGAAGTACAGCTATCATGTTGGTGCTGCCATCACTTTAGTGCACTATTTGGTATTCATTAAATGACTCTCCATTGACATGTAGAGCTCTCAAACACAACTAGAAGGCAGAATATGCTAATGACAGTATAAAGAGCCAAAATGCATGCTAATTAACCAACCCAATATGATGAGGCTATTCAGGAAACCATAATGAAATTGTATACACTCAGTGTAGGCCTTTGCCCTGTACACCAAAGCTCTTTGAAATACAGCACATTTATACTTAGAAGAAATTATGCTAGAGGTCACTGCTGATATTATTATTCTGTATGTGCAATATGTGCAAAAGGCTTTAAATCAGGGGGCTGCAACTGCTAGTGCCAGACCGTGGTCAGGAAGAAGAAGAAGAGTGTTTAGACCTTATTTGCCCTAGGAATCATATGCAATGTCTGTGCAGGTAACCCAGGCAGTTTCCATGTCTCACACATATGGCACACATGTGAGCTATACTCTAGGATTGATAAGGGTGACATTCCTCATCTAGTCGAAGCTGAAGTTATGTACTAGAGACCTGGTTCATGGCACCCATGAGAAACTCGCACAACCTCATTGAGCAAGGATACAACAAGGCCCATGCTCAAACTAGGAATATTATAGAATGTGTATTTGGATTGCTTATATCAAGATTCCAGTGTGTAGACACATCAGGAGGTGCACTGCAGAACTACCCAGGCACCTCTGCTGAAATACGTACTGTCTTTGCCATGTTACATAATGTAATTCTTACGGAACAGCTTCAACTAGGGCATCAGGGGGCAGAACAACAGGTTTAAGGACCACAGGCAGGGCCAGCAACAGCAGCAGCAGGTACAGATGAAGAGTCTGAGGGAGAGAAACCAGCTGCAAATGGTGCTGGCAGACAGAAATGTGCACTGTATGCTCTTGCTCTGGTTAAGAGGCAAAGGATAACACACAATCATTACATAGGTCAAAGCCTAAGATCCCCCCACACATACATATAAGAAAATTGATGCCTGTCAGACTCCACAAACCTTTACTTAATCATGTAATGGCTGTGTTCTGATAGCATCAGACAAGGGGAAACCTCCAAGGATACAAGTTGAACCTGAGTAATGACAAGGTAAGTGTGGAACCTGTAAAGAAAAAAAAAAGTTGGGGACTAGAGACAATCTCAGAGAACTACAGAACAATAGTGCAAATACCAAAGCTAGAAGTAAAAAAATAATTAAATAATTTTTTTCAGAATGATGTACTGTCTTGCAAAAATTCTTGTTAATATGTCTGAGATTACTATGTCTTGTAGAAAGTTGTTAGAGAAAGACATATGTTGGGAACTGCGCATGAACAAGAAAAATTTTGATACGTCCACAAATTCATAATAGAAGCTTTTGTGTTGTAATATTATGATGTAAATAATGCAAAATTGTGAAATATAGTGCACTACTCTTGTTTGCCAAACATTACTTAAGGTGGATCAGTATAACCAAATAGTACTGTACCTAACTAGTTCAACCATCAAGAAATCCTTAACTTTTTCTCTCTCTCTCTCTCTCTCTCCTCCTCCCAGTGAAACAAGCACATGTACCTTCTGCAGCAGCAGCAGTCAGACTTATTATATCGCACTACCTAAAGAATTTGCACAACTGAATTTCACCTGCAGTTGGCAAGAAGTACACAAACAACAAATAAAGTTAAATCTATGTAAGGCAATATGCAAATAACTTAATTTGTTAAGTCTAGTTTGCATTGTTTTGTAGTGTTAAATCTGCTGGAAGGTTATCCCCACCCCCACTCATTCACCCACACTCATAGGCCTTTTTACTGCTGAAGGTGAAGCTAAATTAGCAGTTCAGCATATTTCACTCTTATCAGTGTAACATATCCCTGGAAAGACATTGAAAAGCCCATAAATATAAAATTAGATGCAGTGACTCGAGACAAGTATTTAGAGTTCAGATAACTTGTCTTTTGTATTCATGAACATCCTATCTCACTGATTGTTTGTTTATGGTGGTAACCATCTGGAGGGGGGGGTTCTTCCTGCTCCGTTTGCTCCGCTCACTCTGCTCCCCTGACCTTCCCTCATATCCCACCCCCCCAGCACCTCTACTCTTATCCTAAGCAAACCACTCCCTCTCATTCCTATGATCCAATTGCTTACAACCCAACCTTGTCCGCACCCACATTTCATGCACAACTTACTTTCTTTTATTTAGCCAAACTTATCTGCTCTCCCTTACATCCATCCCCTTGAACTTACATGCTTACTACTATACATTTTTGCATTTTACCTAACCACATTATCAAAGCCCACTCTGAAGTCAAAACATTCCAACCTTACCTTCAGCTGCACACATATCACATGATAACAGTCTTTATTTTCTCCTGTACTACATTCAAACACACAAATTCCACTGTTACTATGTTTAAACCCACAATCACAGTCGACACGCTCCTCCTAACTTGCCTGGCCTCTTTGCTCTTAATTCTCAGCCTCACTACACCTATATCTTCACATACCCCAACACACCAATACACTAGGCTTGCCACCCCTCCGTTTTTTTCCGGACTATCAGGAAATCAAACTGATTCTCCGGTAGTCTGGAAAACACTGTACAAACTCCGGTATTCTGTTTCAAAAAGGAAACAGACTATCGGAGTTTAATCGTTGATTTACTATGCTTTTTACAGAAAAGCATAGTAAATCAGCCAAAGCAGGCGGCGGAACGAAAAAGAGGCGTTCCGTTGAGTGATGCTGTCATGACATCACAAAATACGAGGTATGTTGGCGGGAGAGGGGGTTGGGGTGGGCGGGGTTACTGGTGACGCGAGAGGCGTGGCTTTGCTCCGGTTTTAGCCGTGAAGGAAGGTGGCAACCCTACAATACACATCCACAACCTCCTCTAACCCTCTCCCTAATAAACAACACAGCTTCTCACATATCTCCTCCCAGCTTTTCCCCTATACCCTCCCATTCTATTCAAGCCACAAACTGGCCTCCTCACCTCCTATGAAACCACACTTGACACCAGTACTCTCACCTAGGAATAAAAAGCACTTCCCATGGTACGCATTCCTCATTACCTATCTACTCAAATGTGGAGACATACATCCTAACCCTGGCCCACCCTCTAATCCTAACCACAAGAGTAACCCCAAAGATTTAAACATACTTAAACTTAACCTTAGAAGTATATGTAATAAAATAGCCCCACTGCATGCCTGGATTGATCAAAATAAACCTGACATACTAGCCCTTACTGAAACATGGCTACATCTCAATGTAAAATACCGTCCAACTTTTCAATAACCAGAAGAGATAGATCTAAAAAGGGGGAGGGATAGCACTTCTATATCCCTCTACACTCAACATCACACCCTATACCAGTATTATACCCATCTTTTCCAATGCTGGGGTACTAATCTCCGTTTTGAACCTTAATATATCAAAAATAATTTGCATAAAATATAGAAAATATTTTATCCTGGACATCCCAAACTATAAACCTTGAAACTATACTCTTAGGAGATGTAAATATAGATTGGCAAACCATAGCTTCCAACTCCCCCACAAATAGTATAAATCTGTATGTTTTTTTTCTCAGCTTATCAATGCTCCAACAAGATACAGCAAAGATCTTGCCTGCCAGTCCATCCTAGACTGTATCCTAGTATCCCACCCTGCCAATTACCCCTCTTCTGGTACACTGCCTAGCTTCCTGAGTGATCATCTACCAGCTTACTCCCTTAGAACATACTCCCAACAACTAAGAGTGCACACTGTAAAATCAGTTAGGAACTCAATTCATTTTTGTTAGCATAAATTCAACAATCTCCTACAGGAAATAGACTGGACACCCCTTAAACAACTACCCCTTAATGATGCTGTACTATACTTTAATAACACCTTCCTTCACATACTTAATACACCAGCTCCCATTTATATGAAAAGAATCAAAAAGTACTCAGCTCCATGGCTCTCTAAGGAATGTAAACACCTGATGAAGCACCATGGCTGTCTAAGGAATGTAAACACCTGATGAAGCAAAGGGACCTAGCCTGGTCAACCAGAAAACAAAACAAAAATGAACAAAATCATGTTAATTTCAAAACACTACGTAACAAAGTGACAACACTAATCAACAGAGATAAGAAGTCATATTATTCCCAGCTTCAACTCCAGCATAAAATCCACGCCAGTACATTTTGGCACTCCATATCTCCTCTACTTAACCCTGGAAGAAATAGAGACCATGTCCTATCAACTGACACCTCTCCATCACAAATAGCTGAAAACTTTAACAAGCACTTCATAAAATCAGTTTCAGACCTACTAACTAATACCCCTAATGCTGGAACCCCCCCACCCTTCAACCTATTCAGACACCGACCCCAGGATATCAACTACTTCTAATCCTGTCATTACTAACCCCCATACTCAACAAAATGTCATACAAACCCCATTTTCATTTCAGCCCATGCCCACTGACACCATTAAGAAAAAAGACTTTTGTCTTTTCCTGGTTAGGGGTTGCCACAGCAGAACTCCAGTCCGCTCATGATTGGCAATGGATTTTTATGGTGCCGAGTAGCCAGCCCGATGCCCAACCTTCAAAGAAGGCATGCCCATTCATGCTCGCACCTACCTGCATGTCTTTAATGTCACTCAACTGCGAGGACGACATGCAGATTCCACACAGAAGGTGCTCCAGCCGAGAATCGAACAGGAGAATCTCTTGCTGTGAGGCGACAATGCTAACCACTGCACCACCGCAGCTATAAATTGCTACAAAAACTAAAACCCTACTCTACTTCAGCTGACGATCTCCCCCCATACTACATCAAACTGGCTGCTAACTTAGTTGCCTACCCAATCAGTATCCTTATAAATAGGTCTTTATCCAAATCAGAAGTACCTACCATATGGAAACAATTTCACATCACCCCCATCCACAAAGGAGGCAACTCTTTTGATCCATCCAATTTCTGTCCTATATCTATCTTGTCACCCATATCCAAAATTCTTCATAGAGATATCCATCAGCAGGTAATGCAATATCTATTGCAAAACAATCTTTTAACCAAAACCCAACATGGCTTCTGACCTAGCCACAGCACAGCTACAGCTTTATTACCTTATACAGACACTGTGAACAAGGCCAGAGATGCAGGATGCTATACAGCCTCAGTATTCCTTGATCTCACTAAGGCCTTTGACACAGTGTCTCACCCATCACTTTTGAACACACTGTCTAACTTAGGCTTCTCACACAACACAGTAAAATGGTTTCAGAGCTACCTCAAGGATCGTAAACAAGCAGTGAAATGGTCCAACAAACTCTCACCCTTTCTCTACGACCCTACTGGAGTCCCCCAAGGCTCCATCCTAGGGCCCCTACTCTTCAACATTTTCACAAACAACCTTCACTCTGCCTCTCACCCTGGGACCCTGATTCAATATGCTGATGATTCCACCATACTCTGCACTGCTCAATCACTACCAGAACTACTCTCAAAAACTCAACAGTCCTTTACAGCAGTTGAATCCTGGCTAAGAAATGCCCAACTCTTTCTTAATCCAAAGAAAACAAAACTAGTACTCTTTCATCCCAAAAACACCTCCTTTGTCATTGATCATTTCAACATCCTTGCATCTGACAACACTGCCATAGAAATAGTGCAGGAAACCAAACTTCTATGTGTTATCATTGACAATAAACTTTCATTTGATCCACATATACAGCAAAATATAAAGAAAACTCATCAAAAACTGTGACTCATATAGAAACAAACATTTTTTTACTGCAGCAACCAAAACTACCCTTGCAAAAACATTTTTACTTCCTTCTCTTCTGTATGGTGCCCCTCCCTTAATGAACTTACAAAATTCTACCCTATGCAAGTTGGAACAGTGCTACAACAAAGTTGCAAAGTTTGCCACAAACTATAAATATCACACACACCACTGTAAACTACTCCTAGATTTAAACTGGTTTGAACTCCCCAACCAACTTGCCTTTATTCAGCTCTCCACCTTGCACAACCTTATTTTCAAGCCTACTGCTTGCCCTGCACTAGCCATTCTAGTCACACCTTAAACACCAAATCGATCTCTACGATCAGAAGACAAAATTCTCTTAGCTATCTCAAAACCCACAAGAAAACCTGGTCACTCTCTGTATTCATACTCTGTCACTATTCATTGGAATTCACTACCTCTAGCTACCAGGTTTATTCCTGGCCTAACCCATTTCAAAGCCTCTTTAACAAATCATCTCAAAAATACATGGCTGTGCTCCTGCATAAAGCCTGCTTAATGCTCAGGTCTTTCTCTTCTCTTCTCTCACATTTCAATCCCTCACAGACTGCAAGATCCTAAAGCTCTTCTAACTCCTTCTCTGCTTCTATACCATATTCTTAAGCTGCTGCTCAGGCTTTTATTGCTTCTATTCTTCTTAACTCCCTCTCTCACTATACGTCTGCATCACTAACTTTCTGGCTGCTATTTCTACATCATGTATGATGAGAGTGATTATTATCGTCTGTAATGTTTTAACTGTATAGAACTGTTTAGATGTGTAGTAATATATTACAACATCTTGTATCAATTTGTTCTTTCAAATTATTTTTTGTATAGTATTTCTAAAGTAATCTTTATTGTATTGGATTATACTGTATTTGTATTGTACTGTATGTGGAGCTTTCCTACCCGGGCCTCTGCTGAAAACGGGTTCTGCAGACACAGCAGACCACCCCGGTAAACAAATGTCAATTAAATAAATAAATAAATAAATAAATAAATGAATACATTTGTGTTACAAGTGGATGTTAGTTTGAATAGCATTGACATACTATTTTTCACTGGTCAAGAGCATTTACAGATGTACAAAACTATATGGATGCAAGGAAGTCCATTAGCATATTTATATCAAAGAAGTACAATAGACAGCTCATAAACAATTGTAAAATATATTCACATTTTCAGAAAAACTACTTTGTACAAGTTGCCTTCAAGTTTGCAGGTGATGTTACATAACTTACTGAAGTCACCACCATCATCATCAGCCCCCTTTTTCCCATTTTCTACATGGTGTTGGGATGTTGTATTAATTGTTGCCACTTCTCTTGATTCAATGCCTTCTTTGACGCTCATGCCTGGCTGTCACAGATCATCTCTTACATAATCCAATCACCTCTTTGCTGGATGCCCATATTTCCTCTTAACTTCTTCCTGTCTGTCCAAAATCATTTTCATCAAATTGTTTTCTGGTTTTCTGCACATGTACCTGAGCCACCATAATCTGTTCTCAACTTTTTTCTGCAATTGGTGCTACTTTGGCTTCTGCTCTTATGTCCTCATTTCTTCATTTTTCCCATAAAGTGCATCCTACCACCCTTCTCAGGCACTTCATTTCCATCACCTCTAGCCTTCTCATCTGCTCTGCCTTTTTTGCCCAGGTTTCTGTACCATACAGCACTACTGGTCACTCCACTGTTTTACACGCCTTATGTTCAGCTTCTTTGGCATTCTTTTGTCATATGCTATACTTGACACTCTATGCCATTTGGCTGCAGGTCCCCTGATTCTAGCTTTTACCTCTTTATTCAGACTTCCCTTCTCCTCAACCACCCCTCCCAGATACTTGAAGCTATTAACCCGTTTGACTGTCTTTCCTTCTATCTCAGTTCTCAGCTTCCTCTGATTTCCCCAGTTTGCTCCCATTATCACTGTCCTATCTGTACTTAGTTTCATTCCTTGTGCCTTCAGTTTTGCTTTCTATTCCTCTATCCTCCAGTGACATTCTTGCTTAGAGTCTGCCTGTAATGCCACATTATCTGCCCCCTATGACCTGTTTACTAATGTAGTCCATCACCAGTATGAAAGTAGTGGGTTCAGAGCTAAACCGCTGTGCACACCCACTCAGGGACATCGGGAGGCATACGCACTGTACTGAAATCAGTACAACTTATGTAGAAGGGGGGGTAGCATTTTAAATGTTCACTTTTGTTTGTTTTCGCGCTTTACTGCACAATGACGTCAGCGCAGCCAGTATCTCCAGCCTCCGCACATGTATTTCCGGCCGACCAGCCAGTTCAAATGCTTTAGGAGGAAGCATTAACTTCATGCTTTCCGAGCGGGAAGCGGATTCGTTATGGTGGTCTCACGAGTCACAACCAAGGGTACCAGTTCAAATGCTTTTGGTCGAAGCGGGAGGAGGAAGCGTTATGATGTTGGTCTCACTTCAGTCTTGCAAGGTTGGTAAGTAATATGAAGTAAGTGTGTGTGTGTGTGTGTGTGTGTGTGTGTGTGTGTGTGTGTGTGTGTGTGTGTGTGTGTCTGTGTGTGTATAATGCCACTGTCTATTTCCAAATGGGGAGGATGAGAGGAGATTCAAGGAAAACGTGCCATATGATTGGAGGCAGGAAAGGATATACCTTACCAAATCTGAAGCATTCAGAAGGATTAGTGAGTTACTACTGCCTATTCAGCAGGGCTAGTAAGTTACTACTGCCTCTTTCTTCCTGCACTTAGTTTCTTTCACTATTAACTTCTATGACATCTCTATTTTGTTGTGCCTATATTTATTTCTAGGAGATATTTTTTGTGGTTGCTGAAGGAGGGTTCTCTGAATGGAGTGGCAGACACCTCTTATCCCAGTTTCATATGCTCTAGAAAGGCTGGCAAATTATGTTTAAGTACAGACCTACCATTTTCTCCCAGAAAGAAACATTACAGCAAGGGGTAGTGTTTAGGTTTATTCTGTCTCCTCCAAGCACCGCTGTTATTAAGCTTTTTCCAGGGATATTATGTAATTTAAAAACAAAAACAGAATTTCATACAAAAATTCAATTACAATAAAAATTGCACTCTCAAACAAAATTACCAGGTGATGAGAAAGGGATGACAAACAGAGGAAGAAATGACTGTTCACTTATTTTGTGTAAAAAAAACTGCAATGGCACATCACTCTCTCTGTTAGCAGGACATCAGGTTAATATCTTAGGCTAGAGATTATGGGTATTGGTTTTGTAAAGCACTGTTTGCATTGTATTTGTTCATTATTTTTCAGTGCTGCCTACTTTGTTTTCAGTGTCATGTGCTCATGTATACAATACAGTTAACTGTTTATTGAAAAAATAATATGCTAGACTAGTGGAGGAATAGAACTCTCCCTTAGGGACAACTGAAAAGTTATGGAATACATAGCACAAGTCAGGACATTCACCAGTGGACATCTCCCAGGAATAAGGGATCACAATGTGGCACCGATCTGTTTCAATGAACAATATAACTGAGGGTTTGCTCTTTCTGTTTTCTGTCTGAATCTCTTTCCACTTGCAGAAGGTTTTTTTGTGTGTGTGTGTGTGTGTGTGTAAATGCCCCAGGTGGGATGTACTGGTGTGATTACTCATGGTGGTGTGGTAGGGAATACCTCAGGCTTGAACCCTGTACCTTGTATGCAGGTGTTAAAGACCTGAATTCCCTACCCACCACCATTTGTAAAAAAATTGCAGATTTTTGCCTCATATTTGATCTGATCAATATCTGTATTGTATCTGTGGTTTTTAAATATTGCAATGCTTGAAATTTGATGGTGCAGTGGTAGCAATGTAGCATTGATGCCTCACAGCTGTAGGTTCTTGGGTTTGGTTCTTGGCTGGGGTGCCTTCTTTGTGGGGGGGAGTCTGTATCTTCTCCCTGTGTTTGTGTGGGTTTGCTTTTGTGTCCTCCCATGTTACAAAGACATGTCTGCATTATTTTTTCCTGGGCCTCTGCTGAGAATTGTGTTTTTTTTTTTTTTTGTTCCAAGTCAGACCGTCCTGTTTAACAAATTGGCAGGCATTTAAATTTCAGACTTCAGGTTTCTGAATGTTTACTTCCTTACATATTTGATGGTGCAGTGGCAGTATTGTTGCCTCACAGCTGTAGGTTTTCTGGTTTGATTCTTGGCTGGGGTGCCTTCTGTGTAGAGTCTGCATCTTATCCCTGTGTTTGTGACATAGTAAAACAACTTTTTATTCCAGCAATAAATATATACTAACACAACCTTTTTTATAACAATTGTTTTAAGTTTATGACTATTTGAAATTTGTCCTTATTTTTGGGACTGTAATACCCTGTTATTGGCTTTGTCCAAGTTTTTTGTGCTAAGGTTGACAGCTATGGCAAGAACTGAATTCACTGAATATGTTTGAGGGCTGTATTCCCTCATTACTAGGTTTGTCCAGGTGTTTTGTGCTAAGAGGTTGACAGCTATGGTGAGAACTGAATTCATTAAATGATAGCCATTTAAGGTTCAGTCTTCCACTCTTTCACAAAGCAGGTGATTTGGCATAGTGGTATGTTGTTCTGACTATTTTGCACAGTGACCTTGGCAGTAAAATGTATGATGGTAACACAGCATTTTATTCTAGCAGCTTTCCAAGATTATACAAGCAATGTTTAATGTGTTCCTGTTTTTTGCCCTTTTGACCCACCCCAATAAATTTGGCTTTTTCCAGACTTCTTGTGCTGCGAAGTTGAGATGTAGTTGAGTATTGCGTAGATTTTACAAGGAACTGAGTGCTGCAGGGGAAGAGAAGTTTAGTGCTGATTATGCTAAGTCAGCTCACATTGCTAGTAGTACAAAATGTTGTGTACTTGCTTTTAATGCAGAAGGTTGTTGGTTCTACTCCCATAAGGGGTGAATGCTGCTGTACTGAAAGTTAAGACACTAACTATGAGCCTGTTATCAGTTTGCCATCCATTTCCTATTGCAATATTACTAGCTTATTAATATAATTTAGGCAATTTATTCCTCAGGGGCATCAGACACTATTTTTCAGCGAAGTCATGAAATATAAAGGTGATTGCTAGCAGCAATCTCTTCATTAGTTAGATTTATTTAACGTGGAATTATTTAGATGACTTTTTTTACTACTTCAGAGATTGTGCATATTTACTGATAATGGTGGACTGTAGAAGTTTGACTAGACTTTTATGATGGAAATGTTCTGAATTGGGCAGTTTTGTTTCATTGTTTACTGGAAAAATGTTCAAAGCAATAGGAAGGTGTATCAAGCACATGTATGTTTCATATGCAAGAGGCCTATGATTTAAAAGCAGCCCAGAATTAATTATCTGCCACGGGTAAAATGTATTTTTCTTTGAATGTGAGTTTTAATGTTGTTTCAATGAATGTGAGTTTCAAGGGCAGAGGAATTTTAATGCCAAGTTTGTTTGGCAGATGTCTTAGTGTTTGTGCTGTAAAATGCAAAATAAAACTTTCAAATGAAGTTCAAATCATCATAGAAGTAAATCAGTATGCACACTAGTGTTTATGGTAAATGGAGTGAAATAGCAAAGTAATGGATCATTGGAATGGCTGCAGGGGGAGGCTCCATTCGACCATGGTTTTGTGAGGGGGAAGGGCGGCAAACTTAGACAGCCCCAGCTGAACTATACCTCCCAACTGTCCAGATTTTCAAAGAATGAATAGATTTTTTTGCTTCTTATTTTTGGTTTGTTCCTCAATTTGTGGTTTTCTGGCAAATGATTTAGGAATTAAGTCACTAAATAATGACACACTAGTTTCAGACTTTATAACCTTCAGAAAAATGCATGCTAAAATAAGACCTGTTCTATCAACTGTCCCAGTTTATACAAGAGCAATTTTTAGTACTGTTTATATGTTCCCTCAATATATTTGGCCTTGTCCAGATTTATTGCATTAACAGGTTGAGGTACATGCAAATTGCTTTATAGAATTAGGCATAGCCAAACCTCAACTGTCCCTGATTTTGGCTCAAAATGTTGCTCTTCCCCTAATGATCCCTCCACAAAATAGCAATTTTGGAAGAAAACAGAGGGTTTACTTTACTTTTATAAATAACTGTAATGATCAGAGTTATACATTACTTTTATTTCAGAAATGCATCAGCTGCTCTAAGTTAACTGTGCTCATATTAAAATGGTGTCCCTCCTTTGACAGGTTCTCAGCTGTATTGTCTGGCAATTTTATATTTTTGCATCACATTTTTGGTCCGTTTTTCATAAAATTGCAGTTTTCTGGCAAATTAGTGGCAAATTGTTAAAGACTGAAGTTAGAAAATAATGCAGACATTTCAGTTTCAGATTTCATACCTTTCAGAAAATTTGTACTGATGCAAGACCTACTACTATTATCTTTCTAAGTTTATAAGAGCAATATTTAAAAAAAAATGTCCTTATTTTTGGGGCTTTGCCTCAGTTTTATTTATGAGTTTGTTGCTGTAAGAGGTTGAGAGGTTGTGTGTTTGTGTATGTGGTAGGTAGCATACCTCTCAACTGTCCAAATTTTGCAGAATGTCCAGATTTTTGCCCCATATTTTTTGTCTGTTCCTCATAAATTTTGTGATTTTCTAGAAAATCATTGAAGGCTGAAGTTGCTAAATGACAGACATTTGAGCTTCAGACTTCATGTCCTTTAGAAAAATTCATACTAGCACAAATCCTGTTATTCTAGCAACTTTCTAAGTTCACGAGAACATTATTTAATATCTGTCCCTGTTTATTTTAGGTTTTGTCCATATTTCTTGCACTAAGAGGTAGGTAGGGGTGTGTGTGTGAATGAAACATCCTAGTTAGTGGTAGCAGGTGGTTAGTAATTTACTCAAGCTCAAAACCTGTACCTTAGTTACAGAAAACAAAAGCATAAAGTCTCTACCCCAACTACCATGCTGCATTTTTCAAAGAACTGACATTTCAGGTTAATTTTCAATTCAAGGAACCGAGTTTGAGTGAATTTATATTATATTACTGAAGAGGCATTACAGCGAATGCCTCTTCATCGACACTAAAAGAGCGAACCGTGAATTACGAGAATGGCCGTAGCTTGGCTGGGGAGGGGGGTAGCAGTTTGAGAGCTGTCAGTACAAATTTGAAAATCCTAGCTACACCCCTGCTGGGACCCCCTCTGTGAGACTGAACACTGTTCATACTTGAGTCATTGGGTCCTTGTACATAGCCTGCACTAATTCTAACAATGTGTTTGGGGACTTTGAACCACCACAGTACTGCCCAAGTCAGCTTTCTTGAGACCTTGTCATATGCTTTCTCCAAGTCTAGGATTGACCAGATGGACTCTTTCCTCATTGCTAGCTTCTTCTCAACTACCTATCTCACTGCAAATATCAGGTCAGTTGTGCTGAACCCTGATCTGAATGTGAACTGTTCATTTCCCATCTTACTTTCTACTGCTGTCTTCATCCATTTATCAATCACACTCTCCAAACCTTTCAAGCAGTATGACAGGTGTTTGATACATCTGTACTGTCCGCAGCTGTGAATGCCCCTTTCATTCCTAGCACTAGTATAGTTATACTACAGTCATCTGGGATATACCTTTTTCTCCATACTGCTATGAGCACCCTCAGGAGCCATTTTTCCCCCATCTCACCCAACATCTTTATCATATCTGCTGTGACCTCATCTGATCTTGCTTCTTTCCATGACTTAATTTTCCTCAGATCTATTCTTCTTCTACGGTGGGTTCCTCTTCTTCTTTCATCACAGGGTGTTTCTGAAGCTTCTATGGGTTTTCTTCATTCAGAAGCTGCTGGAAATCCTCCTGGCATGTGGACTGGTGAGCAGGTTGTTGCTGACATCCCTTATGAAGGGTATCTGACTATCTTCTTTATCTTTCTGTCTGATATAGTTTCTTTGAGCCAACCACTGAGCCACTTTCCAGAAGCTGGTTGAGTGCCTCCGATGCCCTGTTCAATGCTATTGCAGCTCCTTTCTTAGCTTCTTTGTTAGCCAACCAGTATAGCCTGGTTCATTTTTTCTATCCCCCTCTTTATTGACCCAGGGCTGCTGGGCTTTATGGCAGGCTTTATGGAAGGCACACACTGGCCAGTAGGGGCAGATGCACCCCTCTCACCATTAGCAAGCCGATTTGCTGACATTAGTCAACATGACCTAGAGTCATGTTTTATGCCATCAAGTGGCTAGCCCTGCCACGGCATGCAGTCTGTGATCCATGTTCTTCTATCTTGAAGATACTGCACACCACACCTCTTTCCCCTAATCAGCACCATATAGACTCTGTGCTGCTGCCCACAACTCCATTCATTGGTCAGTTTGAGATGGAAACACTCAGCATGTTTTTCAGAGGTGGGAGGAAGACCACAGAAACACAGGGAGAATATTCAAACTCTAAACAAGCATTGGCTGGAGGTCACAATCAAACCTGTACCTTCTGCTGGTCCCTATTAAATTATCGAACGTTTCAAAGTTCAAATGTCATATACTGCTCAGAGCATTAAGGTAAGTGTTTTTTATTTTTTATTTTTTTTTTATGTTTTTATTATATATTCGAAGATTCAAGTTTCGCTCATATGGTGTTGAAAATATGAGGTTCGGAATTTTGAAGCTTCGAATATATAATATAGACCCCCTTCTGCATGGGAGGAGAAGACCGTATCCATTGCCAACTGGTCTTCTGCAATCTACTAAGTATTATGTGAAATTTAAATACAGACCAGAGACGGAGCTACATTACAGACATGTTGAGTATAGCACATTTACCGAGAATGATTAAAAAGTCTAACAGAAAAACACAACTTGAATGAATTCACAACAATAGTTTATTAAAATTTTGACAGGCAACGCTTTTATTATGCAATATAAGGTATCTCCTCAAATTTTAATTTCACAATAGTTGATTTAACTAGTAAATTAAGCACCACCACCAGCAAACTGCACTGGACAATAAAAAATAAGCATAATAAAATAATACCCCAAACTGATCACATGAAGCAAAGTGGATGACTTTATCATACAAATAATAACAATCTGCAAACGTTAACTATGTAAGAGACAAGATTTAAGCATGTTTGAAATTCAGAGAATCTTTTATTCCTGGATGCTTAAAAACAATGAATATAAACTGCCATGCAAGCTCACATTTATTAAATAATAAGTCAGCTTCCCTTTCCCTGTCATCCACTTGTACTCCCTCTAACATATGAAACTCAAGTTTTTGTATCATGTACATATTGTGCTATGTCTAGCTTTGCCTAAATGGAATTATGTGTGCATACATTTGTTCCAAGCATCCTAACTGTTTTACCAGGATAAAATCATTGACAAGCACTGCACACTGCATGATGGGCTACATTATTTGATAAGCTCAGAACAAGTTCCATGGACCTTACGACTCTACCTGAAATGAATTCACATGTAAGGACTGTTTGTGACAAGTTTGCATTAGTTGCAAGCACTACTGTTAAATGTACATTTTTGTTTGGAAGTAGACATTTTCAAAAGCTGTCTGCTTTTTTAGTTATATTCCTTACTTGAATCAGTCTCTGGAGTAATACATTACAGAAAAAAAAATTGTGCTTGGTTAAGGGGCTTGTTAATTGCTGTGAGTATATTTGGCTTTGTAGTGAGACCGGTTCTTTTTTTTTTGGTCTCCTTAATATCATTCTCCTGGCCTGGCTCCCTAGTGCCTGATTTCTAGTCTCCTACCCTCCTGAATTACTCCCATATTGCAGGGGCCAGTGATGGAAGGGTGTCCTTGGGGTTCTGCCATCTTTGTATCTGTCTATTTTTTTTCTTTATATGCCTTACCCACTCCCTTCCCCACCTCCTGCTCTCATCATCTACATCTGAGGGCAATTCCCCCTTTGGACCATGACTCCTGTAAGGCAGCATCATCGACAATTGCCTTCCCAGCCAGGTTGAGGACTCCTATCTCTCCCTGTCACCCTATCAGTTGCCTGAGTAGCTAATCAAACCTGGGTCAGCTGAGCCATAATCACGGCTTTATCCCTCTGTGTCACCTGAGTGGCTTAGTGAGACCAGTTCTTGTGCATACTGGCTGCAGATATTGAGTTCTGGTATAAAAATGAAGAAACATTTGAGGCATTAATAAAATCCACTGCTGCTTTGCAGGAGGCGTATGCAACGTCTTAGAAAGAATTATAGTTATGGACCAACACTTGTTCAGCCTTCATGAGAGACGTGATGCTACAGAGCAAGATTGCTAAACCTACAGCAGTACATGCCCACCTTATCTAACCAGTCACCCACCTCATGAGGATTCCATAAATTCACTACAACATGGGCCAGATGATAATGTGGAGGTTTGCTTAGTTGCTTTCAGATGGTATGAAACTAAGGAGAACAGGGTCCTGATACAATGGACTAGAACTCTATCATACCACCTAGCTGGAGGGACACTAGAAGGTTATATTGCTCTTGAACACTGATCCATGTTACAGACAGAGGCTGAAACAAGAGATTTTAGCAAGCCAAGTCCACAGGATTCATCTGAAGTACAGTCCCATAAGCTTCAGGACCGGATATGTTGTATAGACAGACTGATAAGATCACAAATGCAGGTTTACTAGACATTTTCAAATTGTGGCTAGAACATCATATAAATAATATAAGAAAAAATTGGAAATTTTAGCTGTAGATAAATTTAAGAGGGCACTTCCTAGTATCTTAAGAAAATGGGTATTCCAGGGTGACCTTATGTCTTCTGAACAACTAGTTGTTTTGGTGGGATATTTGTTACTGAATTATGGATTCTAAACCAGACTTGCAAAAAACTAGTAATAAACCTTCAAATAAGTATAATTCTTTGTCTGTAACAAGAAAACAACCACCATAATTTGAGCCTTAATTGAGGTATAAAAGAGCATGTAGTCAAGTAATGCCCAATTAAAAACAGTAATACAATGCCTGTAAAACTAATCGTAGTCAAGCATTTGTTCTAAGTATGCCAGAGAATATACAAGTAGAGCGCACTAATGAAGTATATTTAACATGTATTTACTTACTTATTTTGTTAACTGGCTTAGTGAAAAAATCCATAGACTGTTTTCATCCATGACTCAGGCCACTCAGGCAGTTATACTTTGTAAAACAAATAGTTCACAAGGTATACAGCAATAAGAGGATATATATTTACAAGAACAGAATAGGTACACAAATTACACCAAAGTTATGCTATACTACAGTTTCAGCTGCACATATTTGTGCAATGCCATACTATTGTTTTATTTGTACATAAACACATGAATAGCACTTGTACATTTGTCACAGTCATTTACATTTTGTATAATCATCAAAGTCCACCTAAAGAATTCTATAAGCTTTATTCTATATGAGAGAAGAAAAAATAAGGATGCTTATATATACTGCAATGTACTGCTGAGTTGGACTACCTCATAACAAGTGCATTTGTATCCTACAGAAGTGTTGGATCTCAATTCTGCCACTTTGATAGCATCAAACCTATGAGATGCACAATTGTAATAAAAGAGAATTATTACTAGGATTGATGGTCTCGGGAAGCATGAATACACCAGTTAAATCACAAATTCTGCAAGTACAAAACAAAGGAGAAGCAGAAAACTGAAATTACACGTGTGCATGGAGACAAGAGGGAATATCATGTAACACAAGTAGAAATGCAGAATTTCTTGGATATAGTTTTATATCCTTTATCAATTGTGCCCTCGCATGATATAAATATTGGCCAAGATTTTCCCATTTTAAAGATCTAGTGAAGTTATGGGGAAATACTCAGCCAGAAATACTGTGAGAAGTGCATAGTCCTGGCACAAAGAGGAAACTGCAGAGATAGAAGACCCAAAAGAAGCTAAGATTTGTCTCTGTGTAGAAGAGCTGTAGAAGAGTTGGATAAATCTACTACTGAGTCAAAAGACTCCTGTTAAAATACTGATCGGAGTCAGTACAGGAAATGACAGTGAATGTGAACTTTACCAAAAAGACTACAGCAGTTAAAGAA